>NC_061857.1:28331804-28339304 GCF_019202785.1 Penaeus chinensis
CCGAAAAAACGCTAGACACACAAAAACAGGGAAATCCTATTTAAGCAATACAGTTATAAGTTCAAATGTCTTTTCCTAACGAAAGAATAAAAGCACAAACCCGGAGTAGAGCCCAAGTACGGCTATCGGCGGAGACCTCCTGCCCGGACCTCTGACGGCGGAGGAAGCGACCCAGGAGTGCAGGCACGAGGGGCGGGGGGCGCTCCTGCGGGAACTGCCCGGTCAGCAGGAGTAGGCAACCCGTGCTTTGAATTAGCTCCTTTCATAATTGAGGATCTAATTCACTTTAACACCATTACGTTAATTGTTCATTCACACACATACACACACACACACACATACACACACACACACACACACACACACACACACACACACACACACACACACACACACACACACACATATATATATATATATATATATATGAGTATGTGTGTGTGTCTGTGTGTGTGTGTGTGTGTATGTGTGTGTGTGTGTGTTATGTATTGTCTATACGTGTGTGTATGTGCTAGTATTTTATTCATCTTTTATCAGTGTCACTATTATTGCTACTATACTATCGTTCTTATTACTGAAACCATTATCATCGTCGTAATAACCGAGCAGCATTTCTGATATCCAATTACAACGACGATGTAAGTGACTAACGTACTCTCAGCTGGACGCTCTTGTTCTCTTTGTTAACCAGCAGCCCAGTGAGATCACTTCCACGTGTCTTAAATATTGCATTGTAATGTATGTGTAGATAACAAATCTACACGTTGAATGTGTTATCTTCAACGTGTTTACTGGTGCGTGTGTCATAATTTGTTTGTATATAATATAACGTGTCTTCTCCGAATGATATACATTACCAATGTATGTATGTGGATGATTAATGTACATCAATGGGACAGTGATACCAATTTTATTAACTTTAAGAGAAAATACGTGCAAAACAGAAAACGATGCATTTAAAAGTCCCAATGGACCGAATGTGATAAAAATATAAAATCAATGTCAGGTAATTTAAAATATAGCTTTTTTCAAAACTGGGCTCAAAATGTACATACACCATATATAAATATTCCCCAAGCATTTTTTTAACCATGGAGTACAATCTAAATATCTGGCACGGGTTTAAGTGGAAAAAGGCCCTAATCCAATGGAGTGGGTGTGGCAGGTTGGGACATTCTACGCACATAGAATGAATGTGAGTTTCCTGCTTTACCAGGGTCCAGCTGAGTGTGTTGGTCTGGGAGGTGGAGAGCCGTTCGTGACTCGCACAGTTTCGGTGGCCACTGAGGAAGGTAGCTACACAGGAACATTCAGGAGGAGTGCTCATATACTTCGTCCTGATTTGGGTTGAAATAAACTTAGCAATGAGGTTGTATATAAATATACGGGCAAAGATGCAAAAATATAATTTTCTGACTGTAGTTATTCCTCTAAATAGATTACTTATACAGATACGAAGACAAAGATTATATCATAAAGATTGAAATATATGAAAATCACGCAGATTGGTTAGACAAATTTAAGTGATCATATCTCCATTCTAAATACCTTATCCATCTAGATATTGTGGATAGGCTAAAGGAGTTGGGAGTAATAAGATGAAAAGTGACAAAATACCCGATTTTACACAATATTGCGCGTATATGATAACGAATGCCAACAAGCCTGAGTATATCTGAAAAAAAAAATCCTTTTCATAAGTCTGTAGGCATATCAAGTAACTCTTCACTGCCAAAAAATAAAAATTACTGGTTAAGTTTAAATGGTGCTGTGTAATTTAATGTGTCCCGCAAAAGTATATATACACATCATGCTGGCTTTGCCAAAAGTATAAGCAATACAGATATATATTTACCTCTAAAGCTGTCGCATAAACCCTTAACCTTTCCGCGGTGGGCAACGTCTTCATACGTTTTTTTTTTTTTTCCAAGAAGGGCCCACGGGCCGGGTCGCGTCCTAAGACTCATATATACCTTTATTTTTTTCTCAGACTTGTGACTGGGGATGTTGGATTATATGATGCATAATACCATAGTGATGATAACAAGCCTTTCATGCGATGCCTTATTCACAAAATTGTAAGAAATGCCAGCCAATAATTAGAATAAAATGGAAATTGCCGTATAAAAGTTGCGCTCTCTAGTGCTGCCGGGGAATCCCGTAGCTCCGGCTACCTCGTTCGCTCTCGCTCCCTCCCTCTCTCTCTCTCTCTATCTCTCTCTCTCTCTCTCTCTCTCTCTCTCTCTCTCTCTCTCTCTCTCTCTCTCTCTTTCTCTCTCTCTCTCTCTCTCTCTCTCTCTCTCTTTAATCATCATTATGACAACGTGTGTGTGTGTGTGTGTGTGTGTGTGTGTGTGTGTGTGTGTGTGTGTGTGTGTGTGTGTGTACATGTGTGTGTATGTGCGCACGCGTCTGTGTATGTGTGCGCATGCACACACACGCAAAGAAATTTATACATGCTTACACACAACAGCCAAGATCAATGTGTCAAACAAAGTCATACGTAGTTGGAGGAGGTACTGACATTCCCAGCGAGGAGCAGTGGGGAGGCTGGGGACATAGGACACACAGAATTGAGGTGAGCGAGGAAAAATACGTAAAAATAAATATGAAGAAAAGAAAATCAACTCATCCATTCACACACACACACACACACACACACACACACACACACACACACACACACACACACACACACACACACACACACACACACACACACACACACACACGGACACACACTCACACGGACACACACACACACGGACACACACTCACACGGACACACACAGAGGGAGTGGTTAGGGAGGAGGGGAGACTTTGTGAGTCCCGAGACGGAGGGAAAAGGAAAGGGATTAGCAACAGCTGGTGATCCCGGCTTGATGCTTCCGTTTCAGTGAAAGCTTATTTACGAATTACTTCATGCTGTTGTCTCCAATGATCATTACGTTTATGGAGAATGTGTTTTATACAAAAAATATAGAAAACCGAATGCATACAAAAGTATATGTGCGTGTGCGTGTACAGAATATGTATGTGCGTTTGTCTTTGCATGTGTGTGTATATTTGCATGTTTATATATGTTTATATATATGTATGTATATATCCATCCATACTTACACACACACACACACATGTGTGTATATGTATATATATATATATATATATATATATATATATATATATATATATGTGTGTGTGTGTGTGTGTGTGTGTGTGTGTGTGTGTGTGTGTGTGTATTGCATATCTAAATATATATTTATATAAATATATATATATATATATTGGTAGATAGATAGATAGATTTCTATAAATATATATATACATATTCATATATATATATATATATATATATATATATATATAACCACGATTTGTGTATGAAAGACCGCGTGGCTGCTTGCCACGTGGCTCGAGGTCCAGGACAGAACCATCGTTTCAGCGAGAAGTAGCTGACGAGTTATCTGACCTTATTTGACCTCGGCAGACGTGCCCTCGCTCCCGCGGGATCAGATCATCCTCACCAGCCTTGCGCCCCACAGGGCTGGTCGGCGCCGCGACCTCCCCGCACTCGGCACTTACCCAAGACGCGTCCGCGTGGGTGACCATAACTTGAGTTGTGAGCCGTACTTACGTTAACTATCACTGCTGTTCACCATAGCCTTTAAGTTCTGGTGGCAGCGGGGTAGTTGCGTCATTTTGGCTCGCAACATGGACACAGTCTCCGAAATTCGCTCGACCTTCGCTTCCCACGACCAACCATTTTATATACATTTATTATTTTTGAGTATCGCGTTAGTATCTTTTCCATAACATAGTGCAGAACTTCACTCTGGCCTTCCAGTTCCTCCTCGACTCCGCCTGCCATTTCCAGGAGGAGGAGGTGGCTCTGAGGCAGAAAAGACGCAGTTCCGGTAGGCATTATCATCATCATCATCATCAATGGTATTACGTCTGCGACGACCAGCTCTTTCCGATTCTTGGCATAAACGAATTATGCCAAGAATCGGAAAGAGCTGGTCGTCGCAGACGTAATACCATTGATGATGATGATGATGATAATGATAATGATAATAATGATGAGGATGATAATAAGAACAGTAACAAAAAGAATAATAACAACAATAATAATATTTATGGTGATATTAATCATGATAATGATAATAAAGATAATGAAAATAACAATATTGATGATAATGATAATGACATTAATAATGATGATAATAGGAATGATAATGATAAGAGTGTAAGGGGACATCCTAGTCCTCTTCATCTGGGGCTTTGGAGAGCATCCCCTCACCACTCGTTCCCGTCGTTCGGCCGCGCCCGGATCTCGCTCGCTCTCTCCTTTCCTGTTGGGGGAGGTCTAATCCTTTCGCTTGGCCTTTTATTTTGGTCTTTTGTTTCTGAAGTTTTAGTGAAGTTTCCCCTTTTATATAGTCGTTTTCTTTCTTTTTTGTGATTGTTTGTTTGATTTTACACAGTCATTGTGTTTCGTTCTTAAGACTCGAAAGTCTACTTTACTTGATTTTCGATATATCTTGATTTAATTGTTATTTTATTTCATTTTCATTATTATCTAATCTTTCGAATATTTTACACTCGTCATCTTTTACTCTTATCTTTTTGTTCGATAGTTTTAATTTCATTTAACTTGGGGTTATTTTTTTTATCTTTTCTTCTTACGCTGTAAAAATATGTATTTTAACCTGTAGGGTAAATTTTACTGTTTTATAAATATGAAAGATGTATAGTTCGTGACGTCGTTCATGACGTCACGAACACTGTAAATACAGCCAAAAACGGCGCGAATTATACTCAGTCTGGACCAGATACCCTGTGTGTCACCCTGTGCGAGCTGGAACGCTGTGGACGGCCACGCCCCCGAAACCGAGAGAAGTTAAGTTCTGTGTGCTGACGTTTGCTGTGAGCTGGACGTGATCCTTTTTTTTTTTTTTTTTTCTCACTTATGTGTTACACATATATTCTCCAAATAATCTTAATCAGTTAGTTATAATGACTTTACTTTTTATCCATTATTAACACTCGTAAGGAGTGGTTTTAAACAATATTTTGCATTTATTTTATTAAACATTAATGTTTTCGACATGCACTTAAGGATGTTACTTTACCTTTTCTGGTAATTGTAAGTAAACACTAAATAGTTCTTAGTCTGAATAAAAGAAAACCCAAAGGCTGAACGTCAAGGAGTAAAGATTTTGCTCGGTTTTCTTCTTTTTTTTTCTTTGTTTGCTTGTTTGTTTGTGCCTAGATGCTTCACGCTACCACAACATAGCATCTAGACACTGTGAACCCACACTAATATATATACCATTGGCCACAGAGCAAAAGAACACCTCACAAGAGTAATGTTGATAATGATAACTGAATGATATAAATGATAACACAATAATGGTAATGGGAATAATAATGGTAATAATGATAATAACAATAATAATAACAATAATATTAATGATAATGATTGTAACATTTTGTTGTTGCTATTGTCTCTCACGTTTTTGTTATGCTTCTCTTAATCATCACCATTCTTATGGGCCTTCCCTTTCGTTATCAATACAACCACAGAAATTCTTGTGAGATTTGCAGTTGCAGACACACACACATACATATATAGATAGATAAAGATATACAAAGGCATACATACACACATATGCATGTCTCTCTCTCTCTCTCTCTCTCTCTCTCTATATATATATATATATATATATATATACACATTATATATATACATTATATATATAACCCTGTGGGATTAAAGTATTAGAATATTTAAAGTCTCTAATAAGGCGTTCCACGGTCTAGAACACCCAAAAAAGACGTTTTATTGTGCAAGTGAAGTCTATTCATATTGTGGTCTATTGTTTGGAATTCCGTATCTACTGGGTGCATCTTATGTAGTGCTTTATAAGTAAAGGTCTGTTGGTGTATAAAATCCATCAGTTTTAAGTTCTTGGAGAATAGGGCGATGAGTAAATGCTCTAATACAGATTTTTGTGTTATAACTAGAGGCTTCAGGAAAGTTGTACCAGCTCTTTCCCATAAGGCACAACAATATCTGAAACGTGGGTAAAACAAGTGATAAATAGAGTTGTCGTAGGTTTGTTTGATTCATACGTCCTTTAACTTTATGTGCAAATCCTAAGATTTTAGAAAATTTCAATCTTCCAGACAAGGTATAAGGTTTCAGCTCAATTTGCTATCTTATCATAACTTCAGAAATTTTACTTGGGTGGCTTGGAATATTAAATGATTACTGATGGCAATGATTGGATGATCTGGCAATGGATGTGAATAAAATGTTATTAAATATTGTATTTTAGGGAAGTTTAATGTTAGGTAGTTTTCTTAAAGCAGTTTAAGACGCGGAAGAGTAATGCATTTATATTATAGACGTTACTAAGATCATTGCTTTTCATGAATGTTGCATCAAATAGCAAGACTTGCACATATGAAGAGCAGTTGGTGATGTTATTTACACATTAGAAACAGTAAAGGGTCAATTATAAAATCATGTGGAACTCGTTATTTGTTACAATTTATCGTCAAGGGCTTAATACATATTGTTCATTTGAGATTACATGGCTGGCTCGGTCGAATATGTCGAAAAGAATCCAATCTGAGTAAACGAGAGAATATCATTTTCATTAAGATGTTTACGTAGACGTTCTTCTGCCCGTTTCTCAAAGATATGGCTAAAACAGGAGAGTATAAAGTGAAGGAGCAACTACTCTAACATTGAGATTGCTAGTATAGTGATTGACTCTTAATTACTCTTGCAAATTAGGTCAATTAGCGCTGCTACCACCTGGTAAGTACGTCCAGGAACAATACATGTATCGAAAGGAGAAGACGTCTAGAAGGGTGTGATTTGATCAAAAGGAAAGTATGTATGTGTAAGAAAAGGAAGAATTACCTAATCCACAAGGGTTTGTCTGGTAGCGTGTTAAATTCCGAGGGGAGTGCGTGGCAGCCTTAAAGGCTGATGGAATGTCGCCAATTACTTGCCATAGGTAGCCAAGTTATAGTATCATTGGTCTCCTAAAAAAGGTTAAAGTAAAAAGAGAAATATCACTCAACAATCTTATAAATACATTTATTAAAACATTAAGACACTTGAACAATAGTAAAACTGAAAACAGGTAAAACACGAAAGTAAACATTAAACACCGATACATTAAAAGAACGAACGATAAGAACCAGAAACTAAAACACGAAGATAAAGGAGCACTCTGTTTTATACTATAAGAATGGAAATCTTAAAATATCCCACCTCACTGCCATTAAAAACCTCGTCCTTACGACCGCAGGGGAACACGAAAACCGTCACTAGCTTCCGCCGGGTGTACATCGGCCGCTATCAGGACGTGGAAGTTACAACCTAGACCCCCTGCCTACTTCCACTCGGTTCCCGGGCTATATATAGCCGACCCCCAGCAAGGATTTAATTAATGGGCTAGTAACTAGCCCCGGGAACTAACT
>NC_061857.1:28346804-28349304 GCF_019202785.1 Penaeus chinensis
CAAAGCAAGACACCACAGATCAAAGGGAATGCTGAGTACCTGCGAGATAGCTTCCTCCGCCCCGATGACTGCCTTGCTTCACTGCCACCTCGACTGTAGGATGAGTCAAGCCAAGGAATGTACGTGACAGGGGTAGCTTTTAATATTCGAAAATTATGGGATTATTAATAGAGTAAGGGAATATTGATAGAGTAAGTGAGTACTGATAAAGCAGGTGTATATTAGCAAAGCATTGATATATTGACGGAGCTGGTGATTACTGATTGTTGACAAAGCAGGACAATATTGATAAAACAGGTGAAGGCTAATAAAGAAGGTGGATATCGTTAAAGCAATAGGCTATTCATAAAGCAGATGAAGGCAGAAAAGGATTTGAGAAAATAGGTAAGACTCCTGAATACTTCTATAATTGGTGATGATAAAGCGAAGACGAATAAAAGATAGATAATGATAGATAATGATAAAGTATTTGAAGATAGATAAAGCAGGTAAAATCAGCTAGAACAGATGAATATTGATCAAACTTTTAATGAATGATATACATAGGGGAATACTGACAGAGAAAGCAAAGGGTTACTGAGTAAATATGATTTTGCAAGTGAAGTCTGATGAAATAGATGAATTTCGATAAGCCAACAAGATTGATAAAACAGAGGATTACCACTGAAACAAGTGAGGACTAAAATGAAAGAAAAAAAGAAGAAAAAAGGGAAAGAAGGAAAAGAAGAAAGAAGATACAGAAGAAGAGGAGGAGGAAGAGGAAAAGACGCTAATGAGACAACACTTACCCCCGCCGCTGTTGCTAAAAGAGATGGAGCTAAGATATTGGTTAATGGCCGAGCAAACGTAATAATAAACGTTAACGGAATAGGAATAATGGAGAATAATGAATAGATTATTAAAAGCAGCATGGGAGCAAGGGTCTTTGAACTTACTAATCAACTTCATATCATCAATTTAACGCCTTTGTTCTTAAGCCATATTCGATTACGTACATACACTTTCTGTTTGGTTTCCCTTTTCGCCTGCTGCCATCCGTCTTCATAACCGTTGTATACACAATACTCCCTTGCTCTTACGTTAGTTCGAAAACACCAGATATTATTTTTTATCCTTTCAGTTTCCTCTGCTCAACCTGCAACCTGTGTGTTAACTGCGCAAAGTTCCCCTTCTTAGATCCACGATATTTCAAGGTTTCCATTGAATCTTCCCGTGTATTAAGCTCTGGGTCATTATTTTCCTCTTAATCTCTCCCTCTTGATATTACAAAGCTTGATTTCATCCGCAAATAACACAAACCAAGGATTCTGATCTTGAATCTTCTGTATGGGTATCAAGAGTAAAAAAAAAAAAAAAAAAAAGAAAAAAAAAAAAAAAAAGGCCTGATGGAATCCACTTACCTGCGCGAACCAGCCAGTTTGTCAGGAAATGTTCCCCACCAGAGCTCTAGCCCTGTTCACCTCTAGCCCCTCACCTCTCTGACATATCTTCCCCTCACACATTTTGCCCTCAATACATACCACTTCCGAGAGTGGTAGGTATAGGTGTAAGTTGCTTCTGTCTTTTTTGTGTGTAAAATCTTTATTCCCTCCACTTTCATCTGCTTATTTATTAAATTATATATTTTATTTATTTGTTTATTTATTTTAGCTATGTCTTGATGTTTACCAACTGTAATCCTCTTTTTTTTTTGTTTCACAACTGTGAATGTCCCCTTTTCCCTTGCTAAATGTGTTATGATCTATCCTCCACTCATGCTTATTTGTAATATAAGTGATGGCAGCACATTCTTCCCCCAAACTGCAAGTAGTATACCATCGTCAACAGCTTTCGCTAGACTGATTACCACACCGTCTCTACCCCCTTTGTAAGCAATGCCACAATGCTCGAGACATACCCACCAGTCTTGATTTTGCTTCCATTCCATCTCGTGAACACACAGTATCTATGTTCTTCCTACATCACGCCAGCCCCCTCCCATCCACCCCTACTTAGAGATCCAGCACTCACTGTTTCTCCCCTTGTTGAGCCAACGTCTTAGTCCGTCACAGCCTTCGACCCTTGCTGCAAGAAGCTCCCAAGTACAACGTTTTACGTCCAGGTGCCCTTTGACGCCAAACCTCTCGTATTAAGACCCATCTACGACATCACTGCCTATGGGGCTTAGTGATGGTAATGGTGTGTACTTCGAAAATGATGAAAACAATCGTAACACTGTGCTGACAGCCCCGTTTGTGTTGCCAAATGCGCAGAAAAACGTGAGTTTTAGTAGAGATCCCACCGCAATACCGGACGCATCAATTTATGGGATAAAAAGCAGTGCCTAATGTCCCCATTATCTGCACTCGGATCCGTTATGCTGCGGCTCCATCGACAACAACAGCCAAAACACTCAGAAAGCAAGCATGTAGAGGAGTGAGTCACAATTTGAAACTGGGGAGCAGCGTCCTCGAACACCACAGGTGGCCATTATAGTGCAGACTGGGCTTTAACCGGACTG
>NC_061857.1:28356804-28359304 GCF_019202785.1 Penaeus chinensis
CAGAGATATGGGTAGCAGCGCTAGTACCAGGAGCCAGAAAACCTCAATCTCTGGGACCTAGCAAAGTATTAGGAGAAGGTGGCTGTTCTCGCTGCTGGGATCAGCTTCCGAGCCATGGGGGCCGACAAATATCGCATAGCCAGCTCGACCACAGCCGGATACAGCACTGAAATCGTCCACAACAATGCGAATGTCTCGCTGGGGGCAAATTGATATGAGTATGGCATAGAACACTTTTTTCACATCAAGTTTTCAAACGTCAGCAGGAGCATACACAGCAATAAGAGACACGAAGCCAAAATCATGCTTCAGTCTCGGTGCCATAGTACACTCATCAGCTAGTGTTACCTCAATTACTTGGGTTGAAGTCGGCTGGAGATGGCTATGGCTACTCCGTAGAGGTGATGACCATTGCTACAGCCCAACCAGTAGTAGGTGTACCCACCCATACTGATCGTGCCACTGCCAGGTCTTCTCACCTCCAAGATATCATCCACCTCAACTCCCAACCACTCTAACTCCCTCGATAGCAGAGGTATCTGCTCATCCTGCCACAAGGACCGAACGTTCGAAGCCTCTTCCTGGATAGCTAGTCTGAGGTTGAGCCTCTGCTACCCCGGCGACGCTGCCCCAAATAGAGTGGGTCAACAGGCTGTGGGGCCCAACATCTGCCCCACTGGCCTCATACTGGGTAACTCTTGTTTTCACCCTGTGCCCCAACATTTGCTCTCCCAATGGGACCCACAGCCCACCTCACTTGCTAGGTGGGAGGGACCGAGATCCCCTACAGTTTAGCCTGGGACCGCAAGGTGCCCAGTTTATCTGGATGGCCATGAGGAGGCACTGCAGAAGTCTCGATGACAGAGAGCCTGTGAACTGGCAGGGGAGGTTTACGCAGAGCTGCTCCCTTTTTCGCACTAGGCTAGCCAGCGATGACAGCTGCAAACGAGAAGGCATGCAAGCACTTAACACTATCTAGGCTACTACACTATCGCTTCACATCACCCTGAGCATGAGGCACCCACTCTTGAGACACACACACACACACACACTCACATATATATATATATATATATATATATATATATATATATGTATACACATATATCCATATGCGTATGTGTGCGTATATATATATATATATATATATATATATATATATATATATATATACATATATGCGAATGTGTGCGTATGTGTGTGTATATATATATATATATATATATATATATATATATATATATACATATATATATTTAAATATATATATACACATACATATAAAAATATATATACACATATATATAAATATATATATATATATATATATATATATATTTATATATGTATTTATATATATGTATATATATATATTTGTGTATAAATAAATGAATGTATGTATATATATATATATATATTCATACACACGCACACAGTATATATATGGTATATCCCAAGGTTTATTCCTATTACATTGACGGGAATACCTATTAATGTTCCATTAGTATGTATGAACGCATTGATGTGTGGGAAGCAAGATGACTCACATTAATTATGCTGCAAAACGTACCAGCGTTTGTATGTGTGGATGTCAAAATAAGTCGGAGAAAACCTGTTTGATGCACGTCAAAGTCTGTGTCATTTAGGTTTATAAGTGTTCGGTAAGAGGTTTATGTAATACAAAGAAAAAAATATGTTTGATTACCATACACACACACGCACACACACACACACATACACACACACACACACACACACACACACACACACACACACACACATACACACATATATATACATTATATGTATGTATATATGCATATATATATATATATATATATATATATATATATATAAGAGTGAGTAGTGTGTATGTGTGTGTGTGCAGAGATAGAGTGAAAAGGAGAAAAAAAAATGATACTCTAGTAATAAACAATATAGAAAGTTATTACTCTACTAAAACTGGAGAAACAAAATAATCAGGAGAGTGAAAAAAAATGAGAGAAACAGACAGTCCTATAGAGAGAAACAGGCAGGGTAAGTAGACCCTGATGCACAAGTTGCAAAGAACGATAACATACGAAGCGCTGAATTTAAACAGGAAATTAATTCCTTGTATTGATTCAATGACCTCACATGTTGCTACCGGATTACTCTCGCCATTCCCGGAGTAATTACTGCCTTTTCGAACTATTTCATGGCCAAGCTAGCAACAAAGGCGATCATTACCCTGCCGAAGCACCACCCCTTGCCAAATCGACCGGAAGGAATGGCTCTTCTCTTTGATCTCGGGTGATTTTAATTCATATTAACTTTTCTCGAGTTAATATGTAAACTGTTATTACACGATTTACTTTATGAGATGTGATGACATATTGATCATCTCATTTCATAAGATTAACTGGGAAGAAATTAATATACTTCAATACAAGCTTGACGACAATATCTCAAATATCTTAAGGCTTGGCTGTCGTCCTATGATATATATTACACAAGCACT
>NC_061857.1:28381804-28389304 GCF_019202785.1 Penaeus chinensis
TACTTATCAGGGGATATGCAATCACCGAAACCATTCCAACAGCAGTTGCAACTGCTGGTCTCCTAGATTATATGAAGCAACAAGAGGAACATCAACAATAGGGGGCCACTCAATGGAATCAGGAAACAGATTTGATGACTCAGACTTTACAAGCTATACCACAAAGTTTACCACTTCTCCCCAGACTCCATCAACGCCTGACGCATCGGCAACGACCTCAACGCCAGACGCATCGGCAATAACCAACACTAACAATGGTCCCTACACCAGCTGCATCAGACATAAAACAGTCACCCTTAAAGATCCATGGCACTCCTCTTCCCTCTTCTCTTTCAACAGATTCAACACTTACAGTGTATGAAAAATTGAAAAAGTCATGGGAAGATTACATTATCATGGGAGGACTCAATAAGTATCCTAACATATTTACGCCTTTGTCTTGGTAGTGCGATGAAACATTTGTGCACTCACTTGGTGTGCCTGCAGATTCTACAAAGCTCATCAGATATGTACAGCACACCCATCTCCTACTCCATATGATGCAGTTCGTCAGACGACTCAGGGAGCATGGTTCTTCTCAACTCTTGATGCAACAATGGCTTACTTGCAAATCCCTTTGTCAAAACATGCAACATCTCACCACATTCATCACACATTGGGGACGTTATCATTTCAAGAGAAGCCATATAGGATTCTTCTCCTCTGGTGATGAATTCTGTCGCCACAGAGACATCGCACTCTCAGGCATTGACAATTGAGTCAAAGTAATTGATGATGTGTGAGTATGGATGCAGGTTATGTCCAGCACCTTCAACAACTTCCTACAATCCTGGATAGATGTAGACAACATGGGATTACAATCAATGCTGATATGTATATCTTTGTTGCACCTGAAGTACAATTCAGCGGTTACAGATTGTCACAGACTGAAATTATAGCAGACAGCAGCAAAGTCAAAACCAAGGCAATATCCCACATCGTGTAATCTAACTGACATTCATTCTTTCATAGGTCTAGCCAATCAGGAAACTTCACGTCAGCCCCAACCGCCTCTGCTAACACACTACAACCCCTTCTGAGTCCCACAAACCATTTCATTTGGACTCCAGCACAAGAGTCCTTTGAATGTGTTAAAAAAGAAATATGGAGAAAAGTGGTACCTTGTCCAGTGCGGTTTTCTTACAGACGCTGAAGGTTGGTATGTTACTGTGAAGCTTGAACTAGTTGCAATATGGGGTATGCACAAATGTAGGCTATATCTATTGGAGATACCCTCATTTGACCTTGTCCTTGATCATAAAACACTAACACCAATCCCTTGATGCAGGTCAAACCCCAAGTCTCCAATGTCTTTAGGAGAATATTGCTGCTCAATTATTCTCAGCAGACTGGAAGAGAGGCAAAGAACATTCACTCTCATGTTGTCTTGGGGAAAAGCCAGACCAAAAGGATTACAGTTTTGACCAGGAAGCAACACATGTCAGTAGTACTGTAAACTTCTCAAGAATTTCAAAACTCTAAGACCATATTCTTGCGGAACTACGTACTGCAGTATCTAGTGATGAAATGTACAAGCATCTCCATACTAGTGGATTTCCAAAGCCTAATTCTAACCTACCTCTTACCTTTTTGGAAGATCTGGAGTGACTTTGTAATGATCTGAACATTTTAAGTGGGTTACCCACTTAATTTTGTAGAGCGCCATATCTTGACCAAGTACGCCTCTCCAAGGAAGACTGCCCAAATATACAATTTTAACAGTTAATGTTTTATCTACTGTTTTTTTTTCTTTTTTTTTTTAGTATTATTTGGTTCAGTTATTAATTTTCAATGTCCTTAATTGTTTTATTTGTATGTTTGTCCGTATTTCTTTTGTGTGTTAGCTCATGATTTTAACCTATCGTTTATAACTTTTATTTGTGCTTATATTTACACTGATTGTACAATGTTGCCATTTTGTTATTTTAACCAGCAAAATAAATCATACCAGAGTATTACTGAGAATTGAAACATTTAAAATAGAACCAGAAGTCAAGCGTCCGCCAAGTTTGTTTTTCGCCCTCGGGCAGATTCATCCAGTAGGCTATAGGGTTAACGCTGGGACTCTGGGATCGCCCCTATTTTCGAGCTGCAAGACCCACCGAGCCAAAAGTTAAGTAGAATGGATGTTTATGGCCACAGAAACCAAAGGCAATAATATATGAAGAAGAAAATGCAATGTCTATATAGACTTTGAATTTATTTTGCTGGACCATCTTAGTTTTATTTTATTTTGTTGTCTTATTTTATGTTTCGTTTCCTAGCATATTTTAATCTTATTATTTTATGCCGTGTCTCAGTTTCTTTTTATTATTGTATTCTTATTTTACGTTTCGGTTGTATCAATTCGTAGTTTTCATAGTTTTTATATTGTTCGTTCTTAGCGGTTTTCTTGTGTTTACATTTTGTTTCAGTTTCTTAGTTTTAAATAAATGTAGACTTTTACCTTTGTTTTACAGCCTACCACAATCCTGCCATTTTTATTGTCATTATTATTATTATTATTATTATTATTATTATTATTATTATTATTTTAAGTATGGATCATACCATGAAATTTCCAAAATCACTACAACTTAACGCATGATATTGGACTTGTTCTCTATGGACATCGTATTGTCTTAAAAAGAGGAATGCGGCATAATGTTGTGCAGGCCACTAAACGTTGTGCGCAGCAAACTGTATGTGGCCAATGACATTTCCGCTACAATAAAAGTGTGCCCATCTTGTGAATTATTAAAAATGTTTGCAGCAAAATAACCCCTGATACAGTCTTGCTGTAGCGCCCTCTCTGAGAACCACTCAAATATTTTATCCAGATGGGCACTATCTGTTATTTCCAAGGTGTGGTTTTTCCAATATTTACCTTTAGAACCCACACCATAAAAGATGAAGAATCATACAGGGTATTTATGATCTAATTTCAACCTTTGAGGTAACTGAGAGAAGGGGTAATATCAAAACACTTAATAAGCTTACAAAATTTAGTTGACATTATGAATCATAAATCATTACACTTTTACAATAATATAAACATACATTTACCAATATGTCCAGCTACTCCAACTTGTCTCTCTTTACACTAGTTGGTCTTCTCAGCTTTCTTCTTTCTTTTTCTTCATCCATCTCCTGGGCTCCCAAAAGATATTTTCTTTCATTCTTGTGTACAGCACCAGGAACAAAATAAATCCAATCTTCAGCAAAAACATAAAAACAAAACAAAAACATAAACTAAAAAAAATAAACTTAAAAAAATAAACCCATTCCTAGAAAAGAAACAATATTCTAGTTTAGGAATGATAAAACAATATAAAGTTAGAAGTCTAAATAAGTCATTTCTTAAAAGAACAAAATATATCTTGCAAACAAACAAATTACGTATAGCATTTATCTTATTATACATAATCTGAGTAATTGTATGCACATTCTAGTAAATTTTCGCTTTGAATGGGTTTTAAATTCTTAATAATAATGAGAGAGAGACACCGGGATGTTGTTCGGTGCGATGTGCCAGCCTCGAGCTGTGAAAAAGACATACTATTTATCTCTAATTTCTAGATTGATCTCCAATATTTACTTCCTTTTGTTCTATAAATCAAATATATAGTATCTTATGACTTTATTAATTATATAATTACAGTCGAACATTCTTTCTTACCTCGGATATTTCATGATAATCTAAAAGACTTTCAGGCTGTTGTATGGCACTCTTCTCTGATCTCTTTCTCTCTCTCTCTCTATGATTATAGCAATAGTATCAGGCTTTAGTACTGTATATATTTCAAAATTTAAAGTCTACTCAGATCACATATGGTACAAACATATAGTTCTTCTTAACCTATACATACATAATTTTCAGAACTTTAATGAAACTTTTCAATAACTAAAATAGTACATATTGTTTTCTTAATAAAAATATCAATTATACAACCTTAATTTAACGGTACTATTGACATATAACAGTGTACCCTTTAAATAAAGAGAATGTATGGTGTGGTAACAAAAAAACAGTACTTTGTAGGGTAGACTATTATACTTTACAATTTCCTAATCTTAATAAAAAAGATAATATAGAAATATATAAACTTTATGTAAAACGAATAAAATAAAGTGTCATCTTTCTATAAAAATAATTAAGCATTTTATCTTACATAGCTACAGACAAAAAACTGAGGTATATATGAGTAATTCATATGCATAAAGACCAAGTGAGGTATATACAGGGTGGTTTCAAGACGAATTTTTGGGTCATTCTAACTTCACATCCCTTGTGCTCATTACATTGCCAACTAACAAGACTCTTCGAAGCAATGACAGCTGATATGTTCAGCTATGCTGGCAGGTCATATTTTGTATATGCTGATGGCTGGCCTGACGTGTACCTTTTCATATTCAGAAAATTCTCCTGTCATCTAGATATACTGACATGTTTTTACAGATGATGGACCCCAGTTTTCATCTTTAGCCTTTTCTATAGTCCAACGGTCATGCTAAGGCATTTGTCAAACAGGTGACCACCTCATCATGAGGAGTTCACAGACAGGATTTACAGAAGTAGACCTTGTCGCATTTGTACAAGGACGTTATCCGTCTCGTCCTGTAAGGAGATACAGAGGCGTCTGGCTTACACTCCTGTGTACCGAAGTATTGAGTGCGAGGGGGACGTAAGGAAGCATCTGGTCCCAATCCTGGGGATGCTGACCTACCAGTGTGGCCAAAGTGTGGCCAAAGAATCCATCAGAACCCTGTTCACCCTTTCAGCGGATCATTCCGCTGTGCCTCGGCCACCTGCTGCGAATCAAGCACGGCATCTATGGAATCTACCTTTCTACTCAAAAGGTCTGGAAAGTGATGTGATGCCCCGGGCTTATACTTTACATTATAGTTATAGGAGGAGAGTTCATGGCTCCATCTCGTCATCCTTACAAACTTAGTGGATTGTTTAAATACATAAACCAATGGTCTATGATCAGTATAGATAGTGAAAGGCCGACCATAGAGATACACATTGTAATGGCGTACCGATTCCACCACGGCGAGCTCTTCTAAATCAATTACTGGATAATTGCACACCGAATCTCTTAACTTCCGGGAATAATATGCAACTGCCTGGAGGCCGCCCTTCTCGTCTCGTTGCATCAAACAGGACCCAATAGCTACCCCTGAAGCATCCGAGTGAACCTCGAATGGCCTCTCAAAGTTGGGTTACGCAAGACAGGTGCTGCAACCAACCTGTGTTTCAAATCATCGAATGCCTTCTGTTGCTCATTTCCCCATATGAATTTCTCTTTCAACTGCAATTGTCTAGTTAGTGGGGCCGCCAACGTAGCATAATTATCTACGTGCTTCCTGTAAAAGCCGGTGGCACCCAAAAACTGACGGACTTGCCTTACCGTCCGCGGAGGTTGCCTCCTCGAGATGGCTTCCACCTTCTCAGGGTCAGGAGATATCCTCAAAAGACCTAGAATAGATGACAACATCGTCTAAGTATGCTAGACTATGCTTACCCAGAACTGAACTTAAAATTGCATTGATTGCACGTTGGAATGTGTTTGGGGCTGTGGCCAAGCCGAAAGGCATACAAATAAATTCAAACGGCCTAAAATCATCACTAAAAGCAGTTTTATATCTGTCCCTTGGTTCTACCTCTATTGTCCAGTAGGCGGACTTAGCATCAAATGCAGAGATCCATTGCGTACCGGATAATTCATCGATCATCTGGTCTATCCTGGGCATGGGATATGCATCTGCTGTAGTGACTCGATTTAGTTCCCTATAATCGACACAGAAGCGTATACCCACATCTTTTTTTCTTACCAGCACCACATTTGATAACCAAAGAGATGTGGATGAGAAATGACTCCTTCCCTCAGTATTTCGTCACATTCGTCCCGAATCATGGCACGCGCACTCTCCAGCAACCTCCACTGGTGAGTGCGTATCGGGTCAGAGTCTGCTGTGGGGATATGTTTAATATGTGGTACCTTTCCTAATGGTGCAAATTCATCGAATAAAATTGCCATCAACTGATATATTCTACATGACCCAAGATGATCAAGTTTAGCAGCCTGTATGAAGGACTCACCCGAAGGAGTGGAAATGGTCAAGACGTCTGTACTCACGGGAGGAAAGACGTCAAAGTCGCCAGCACCATAACCAAAATCGGCAGTCCCATGCTGGACATCTAAAGAATCAGTAAAATCATGAAAACACGAATCATTAAATTCTAAAACATTTGCATTAATAAAACCATCACCAAAATCAGAAACCAAATTAGTAAAACAATTAGAAAAATCAGTAAAACAATCTGAAAAATGAGATTCAGTATTGTGACACTCATTACTAAAATAATTTTCCAACCTCGAATCATAAAAATCACCCCTTGTGAATTCAAAGACTTGGTCTATACCTTCAATAGACGCTATATGCGCTCCTTGTTTCAAGGTAACTGGAAACTTGCGTTCGTTCACGATCCAAATGGCTAACTAGCCTACCGAAACCTGCGTAAGGCTGCGAGGAATTAACACCTGGGCCGTTTTGCCCGTGACCATAGCATCCATCCTATTTCTGCCTGAAACAACCCCTGACACGAATCTCCCCATCTCTGGTGGGAAACTACCGTCTCAAACCAAAACACTGGCGTGGTACCTTCAATTTCCATGGACTGTTTAGGTATATGACGCTCGTGTAATATTTTGATATTCAAGGATGAAGTGTCACAATAGGTCATTCGGACACGAACTCCGTTAAGCGAGATATAGTTTCTTTGTGGAGAGTGGAAAGAGACCATTCTAAAGTTAAACCTTAATAGATCTATTCCTATTAACTTATCGTCTGGGAATCGGACTTCTTCCGCGACGATGTTTACCTCGTCCTCACATTTTACTTCCTCGCTAAGAAAAAGGATAAGCTTACTGATTCTACCGCGCGAAACGAATGGCCTGAAACACCTAGTAAAGTGCAAGACGAAGGTCCGACTGATTTGATATTCATTTTAGCTTTCATTTCTTGCTTCATTAACATCATCTCTGACCCAGTATCTATATGGCAAGTGCGCATTACCCCGTTGACCTTCAGAGATACAAGAGGTTTTTCCACCTTAATCTGATCACTAATGGGTGTAATTCTACAGAGTCCAACGAGGGGAAGCAATAGTTGGGACTCAAAATCTCCCAACAACCACAGGGGTAGTGAGGAAATTTACGCCGTCACTATTACAGTGCGGGACCTATCCTTACCGACTGGATAGTGCCTGCTTGACCCTAGCCATATTTGACCAGCCGATTCACTTGACCGGGCCTTGATCAAGCCACCCGTCTAACCAGAATAGAGGACCAAAGAGGTGCGTTGCTAGCTACAGGTGCAGCGTGCAGCATCACTCAACCTCCAGGACTCCTGTCTCCTGGTAATACGGGACGCCACGCACGGCAAACACGCGTGGGAGAGTTCTCCCTGGCCCAA
>NC_061857.1:28394304-28416804 GCF_019202785.1 Penaeus chinensis
CTACGGTCTGTGATATTTTGGTTATTTTTTATGATTTCAAAAGATTCATTATGTTTGTAATAATTGTACATCATTTTTTTTAGTTCGTTTTATCTTTTCTTTATTATTATTATTTTTATTCTTATAAATGTTTTGATTTTTACTACCTCTGTATTGTCCTTTATATCCTGTTCAGAATTAACTGTATTGTAAATATCTCATCTCTATTTTTGATTGAAACCTTGTATTCCTTTGTTCCCTCGCCTATATAAGGAAGAGTAATCCTGTATGTGTTAAGACCGAACATGTGTGATTTGTGTGTCCTACACAGCGAGAAGGCGACGAACCAGAGAAAAGGTTGTATCTAACCTCATAATTTGCCTTATTTTGTGAAAGCTTGTGAATATACGATATGTTTCTTTCCTCGACATTATAGACGCCCACACTTCTTTCAGGGCTTATAAGAGAACATAGAGATACCTTTGTTTTATTTTGTTTTATGGGGTGAACAGGGCCCATCAATCCAGGCCCTTACAGTGTGCATATATGTGTACAGTTTGTGTACAAGTACTTCAAAGTCCCCCAAAATATTCTTGATCAATTAGTATACTGTTCAGTTCTCTGTGCTGTTGTTCATGTTCTCGAAAGCAAAATTATTTTTACCTAGTATCTAAAAATGTGTGCATGTGTGCGCTTGCGTGTGTGTGTGTGTGTGTGTATGTGTTGTAAGTATGCATGTATGTATAAGCCACATTGATATATACACTATAATGAGCTATTGCCATGACTTACTTTTAACATCAATGCCTGTGCTAATTGGGCCCCTTTGGGTACATTACAGCCACTATGGTAGTGTTATCTCAATTACAAATCTCACGCCTCAGGTGCCCCGGCAACAGGCCAAACTACATGTGCGCACTAGCATGCTCAGCCACTGGTGTAACCTGTTCATATGAAAGTGAGAGAGGTGTAATTTACCCAAATCTGTGCCTTTTTTGGGCTCCCCTTTTCCCTAACCACTTTTACTTACAAAGGGAGAGTGCGGTTCCAAGAGGAAACATTTCACGCATTCCTGAATTCTTTCATTTTAACAAGGAGAGGAAGGTTTGTGTGTGTCTGAAGTTTAGGACGAGGAGCAGGTGATGAAAATGAAGGTTTGTGAGATTAAGTTCCTATTCCTTTTTGTGCATTGATGGTTTACACACACACGTGGCCACAAACAGACACTGAAGACGGAAAGAAGGAAGAAAGCAGAAGGGAAAGTAAAAGAGAAAGAGGATAGAGGAAAGGAGATGAAGAAAAATAAAAGGAACATTTGGAGAATGAAAACATGGGTGGAATCAAGGTATAGGAAGGGATGTGTAGTTTGTTGATACAGCGAGAAAGGGGAAGGATGGAAATAACAGGAGGAGGAAAAAGAGGAGAGAGAGAGAGAGAGAGAGAGAGAGAGAGAGAGAGAGAGAGAGAGAGAGAGAGAGAGAGAGAGAGAGAGAGAGAGAGAGAGAGAGAGCTTAGAAGTCAGAACAATGTGGCTGTATTTTACAGCTCCTAACAAAAAATCGCGAAGCAAAAGGACAGACCGCTGGAGTGTTAGCAAAACGTGGTTGGTTTCGGGATTAACGCAGATTAGCATGTTTGAACGAAAAGATCATCATTTTGAACTTTCTGTGCTGTGTGTGCTTTCTCCTTTTTTCCTTCCTCTTTGTGTGTATATATATATATATATATATATATGTTTATATATATATATATATATATATATATATATATATATATATATATATTTATATCCCCTTAACGACGGGTCACGTGTATACGTGTACCGCGTGCGGACCCGTCCGGACGGGAACGTGTATTCGCGTGCTCCATTTCTAACCCGTCCCTCCGGGGATGCGAGTGGGCGTGATTGCTGTATGACTGTACGAATGATTGTTTTTGAGCTAGTTTGTATGTATACAGGTCTTTTTATTGGTAATTATGTTTGTGCAGCTATATGTGTGAATATATAGATACATATGTACATATGTATGTATCTATTCTTTGTCGTGTTTGTGTTTGTCGGGTTGTGTTTTTGTGTGTTTCTCGGTCGTTTGTGTTGGGAAATCTGTGCGTGCATCTTTGAGTGTGTGTATATGTGATGTAGTGTATAAGAGCATGCGATTTGTATAGGAATTGTATAAAAGTTTACACATGTTTTTCATTGCATATTTGCTTTGTCTGCTGTGTGTTTGAATGTTTTTCGGTCATTTGTATTGAGAAATCTGTGCATGCAGCTTTGAGTGCGTGTGTGTAATGTAGTAATTGTGAGTGAAAGTGCATGTGTGAATTGTATAAAAGTTTCCGCATATTTTTCGTTGTTTGATTGACGGACGTGTGTGTTGGGAAGTTTGTGCCATGACGCTCGTCTCCACTGTGCTTGTGCATGTCTATGTCATAGGTTGGTATCGTATCTCCAGGTGCATTATGTATCCATGTGATTCTCTCATGCTCTGCCGTACATACATGGTGGATTCCTTGTCTTCCTGGTGTTGGACGGTAGCCTCTCGGGGTGGGGGTCGCAGGGGGCGCATCATTATACATTTCAGGGACTTAGTCATTGTGTGTTGTTACTAAAGATACGTTTCTATCATATGATATTCATATTTTCCCCCGCAATTTCCCTGTTACGTTCATGCCCTTCCCTGCTAGGCCAAACCTGTCGAATACTTGAATATGATTGAGGAGCATAAGGGTTTAGGAATTGTGTCATTCAATTTGAATAGATTTCCAATAGAGATAAGGTTGTGGTAAATCTCATTTTAAGATTTACTGTGGAATAAGGTTTCCGAATGAGGAGTATTAATTTTTTTCTCAAAACCAAAGCTAATTGAGCCTGGGTAGGATATATCCAGATAAATATTATTCTTAGGAATAGTTATAGGAATTGTTGTAGGGACTATAAGATTAGATTGTTTATGAAGTTTATCGGAAACCCATTTTTCTTGAGAATAGTTTGTAATGACATGAATTTATTTAGAGAAAATAAAATAATTCTTAGAGAGTGTATGTGCTCTATAAATTAGCATAGAAATCCAATTTCTAATGAATTTGTCTTTAGTCGGGAAGTAAGAATCAAATTTAGTGTTAAGACCAGTGTAGGTCGGCTTTCTAAAGACAGAAGTTACAAAGTTCACACTTGAATGTTTGGACATATAAGTAAAGGAGGAACCATTACTCGCAATATCGCAAGTCAATTTAATGTAATTTAATTATCTATAATATTGAACTGGCTCAACATTTATTGGACAATTACTCAACCAAAGTAGGACCTAAAGGGTTGCCCATCGCTACAATCTCAATCAATTTATATGATTTGTTATTTTAAAAAAATGTCTTCAATAGCTATGTCTAGTAACTTTCTACATTAATTCTTATTTGGGACAAAGAACGAGATTATAATTATCAAATATCAGTCCATAATAATGATGGCTCCATCTATTGGCACAATCGCGAACAAAACTGTTACATCAAAACTTATCAGCAGATATTCGTTAAATATCATGCAGGTTGGACTAAGGTGGAGGTATTCTGATGGTATACTGGATTATAGTTATTCTTTTTAAAAGAGAGATAAAGAATTTTGAAACCTTAAAATTAGTTGTACCTAATGCAGATAAATATTTCCTTAATCTTGAGATTGCAACTGTAATAACTTAATAACATTTCTATCAAATTATAAACTTGTGCTTTACTAATATTGTTACTAGTTGACTGACTTGTGTGTATGTGTCTATATATATATATAATAATAATAATAATAATTGTTATTTGCCGTAATGTATCACAGATGATGGGTGAATATAACTCGAAACGTTTAAAAGAATCATGTCTTATTTACATTAAACTCAAGAAGTTCAATGTAATTTTTTGTCAACCTCATAACAATGTTCTTCTTAGCAATGTTAGTCATCAAGTTTATATATATATATATATATATATATATATATGTGTGTGTGTGTGTGTGTGTGTGTGTGTGTGTGTGTGTGTGTGTGTATTGTACGAAATAGACATAAAAAAACGTCCAAAGTATTATTCCTTTAGATATCATCTTCAGTGTGACTACTCTCCCGTAGTAACACATGATTTTTCAGCAACCTTCCAGGAAAGGAAAGGAAATAATGATTACCTGCCGTGTAACATTTCTAGTAATAATATTCATTCACGGTTAGATATCTAACATGAAGTGTGTGTGAAGCATTGTATAAGAAATGCCGTTTCGAGGTGAATAGTCAACTATTTACTGCTGTTTTGAACAATTCCGAAGGTGAGAATAACCACTGAAAGGCGAGCAATATTAAAGACAATTGTACAAATAATGAAGGAACTCACGTTTCTTTCTTCGTCTCCTTTTATTTTCCACATATAAACGTCTCGATATGTGGCCTGAATGTCAACATGCAAGATAATACTGACGATAAAAGCACAGTCAATAGATGTAAGCAATGCCTGTAGCTAAACGAGAGACACGGAAGGAGGAAGATAAGGTGGAGAGGAGGCCCGCGGGGACGAGGCTCTCTGCGGAAGGGGAAGTGGGGAAAGAAAGGCTCAGTAAAAGTTTACGATAACTTTATAGAGGTACATTCCCACTCACACACATACATACAAATATAGACACAAACACAAACAGGCATATATATACATATATATATATATATATATATACATGTACATAGCTAGACAGATAGATACATGAATATTTGTACACATACATATATATATATATATATATATATATATATATATACATACATATATACATTGTATATATATATATATATATATATATATTCACACACACACACACATTTGTATGTGTGAGTGTTTATATATATATTATATATATATTATATATATATATATATATGCATATATGTCTATATATACATAAACATGTCTATATACATGTATGTGTGTTTGCGCACGCACACACGCGCACACACACACACATATATATACTTATTCATTTATCAAATTTCTTTTTATTTACTGCTGTTATAAATTTTCTGCATGAATTTCATTGATGTTGCTGGTATTAGTATTATAAAGCGAACAAACATGACAAGAAATGCAAATATACAACAAATCATGTTAAGAAAATACAGATGTGAACCATATGTCATGCAAAGCGGCATGAATATCAAGACTCGGATATCTTGTAAAAGGGATAAAAAAACATTTATATAATTTTTTCAAGAAAATTGCTTGTTAGAGCTGTCACGGCGGCACGTTGGATACACTTTTTCCCGACATCACAGAAAACTCGCAACCTTTTACGAAGGGGGAAACTCTGTTAAACCTAGCGACCGGGAGGAAAAAGCTCCGAGAAGACATCTTAAACTTTAATACACACACACACATATATGTGCGTGTGTTTGTGTGTGCGTGCGTGTGTGCGTGTGTGCTTGTGTGTGTGTGTGTGTGTGTGTGTGTGTGTGTGTGTGTGCGTGTGTGTGTGTGTGTGTATGTAAATAAATATGTATATATATATATATATATATATATATATATATATATATATATATATATTATATGCATCTCAGATCTCGGCAGATGAAACATTTCCTGTTTCACGAACTGCCATATTTCAGATTTGATACTAAAACTTCCAATGGAATAATGTAATGTTCAAGTGCATCTTCAAATATTTGTGTTTATTATGCATACATTATTTTTTCTACTCCATACCAATATATCTATGCAATTATCCTTCCATATGGCGGTCGCGTGTTGTCTATCTGCATATACAGTGCATATCTAGGACCTACATATTCATAGGTTGACAAGAGTTAACAATATTTGAGTAGCATCCAGCAAGAGAGAGAGCGCAAAGGAGAGAGCAAAAGAGAGAGAAAAAAGAGAGAGCGAGGGAGAGAAGAGAGAGGACAGAGACAGATAGAGCGAGAAAGAGAGAGAGAGAGAGAAAAAAACAAAGGCAGAAAGACAGAGAGATAGAGAGATAGATACAGAGAGAGAGAGAAGACAAAATAAGGAGAGCGAGCGAGAGAGAGAAGATAAAGAAAGCGAGCGAGCGAGAGAGAGAAGCTAAAGATAGAGAGAACGAGCGAGAGACAGAGAGAGCGAGAAAGTCAGGGAGAGAGAAAGAGAGCGAAGATAAAGATAGACAGATAGATAGATAGATAGAGAGAGAGAGAGAGATTAAATGAAACGAATATTACTATTATTATCATTGTAATCATAATGATAATAATAGTGGTAATGATAATGATGATGGTAACGATGATGATAATAATACCAATAATAATAATAATAGTAATAATGATAATAATAATAACAAGAATAATAGTAACAATAATAACAATTAATATTATTATCTTGTCGGCATTATTATCATTGTTACCATTACCATTCCTATTAGTATCATCATTCTTTTCATTAAGTATTCCAACTCTCAACGCCATAATTATCATCATAATTAGTGATAGGCGGCGACCTGCTCATTGGTTGGAGTTGTCTCGTCCAACATTCATCCCTCTTTCAGTAAGTGAAAGATAATCAGAAGCTGTATTTAAGGAACGGAATTCAGGTACAGTTACAAGCCCAACGTGTAAACTGGTTCACTTACTCTGTATGTTGTAGTTTATTTTTCTTTTCTTTATTTGGTCAGGGAAGCTTCATCCATTCTGTATATTCCCGTGCCTGTTCTCCACTCATCTTGATATTGCTACGTGCAGATGATACGCCACTTTTTTATTTTTTTTATTTTTTACTATTCAAGTGTATCCGACGTGCAGCTTGAGTGATCTGATACCCCAGTGTATAATGATAGCACATCATTTATATTTTACTCTCTATATATACCTTTATATACATATACATGTCTATGTATACGTAAATTATAATACACACACACACACACACACACACACATATATATATATATATATATATATATATATATATATACATATATATATATCCATATATATACATATATATACACACATACATACATATACTTGTGTGTGTGTATATATATATACACACATACGCGCCCGCGCGCACACACACACACAAACACACAACCTTTTCTTGTGAATGCGAAACGCAGAAAACAGCCAGTTATTGACTTTTACATAATATATACAGGTCTAAGTTTTTTCTCCAGGATTACAGCCAGAGTGACTACAGACATTATATGATTTATCAATTGCTTGTGTAGACCATATATGGTAGGGGAAATCGACCGTAGAATGCAATGTCTGATAAGAATGATGGTGGATAATAACGCAGTTAATTCAGATTCCATTTTACAAGCAATAATCGTCTAAGAGAAAAAAATCTACTGCAGAACTTCACCTTTGTCAAATGATCCTACGGACAGTGTTCATGCTGCAAATTAAAAAAAAGAAAAAAAAAAAAAAAAAGACAATGAATATCTACACAGTACAAGGGATGTAATTGACC
Source organism: Penaeus chinensis (assembly GCF_019202785.1). Lineage (NCBI taxonomy): Eukaryota > Metazoa > Arthropoda > Malacostraca > Decapoda > Penaeidae > Penaeus > Penaeus chinensis. The sequence continues at coordinate 28,401,748 of NC_061857.1, forward strand.
GGTTTCGATTGTACTTGCATCAGATTTACATATTCCTGAATTTCTGATGAAGCTGTAATCGAACCAGATCAAATACATATCTTGCATAGTCATTCATGTTTTTCCCCTATCTCTCGGCCCCAACACTACCAGCTAAGAAATTTTAATATAACCCCTCATTTCTGCCGAGATCCCAAAAATGCTCGAACACACATTTATACCTCGGTGACTTATGCATGCCTCCCTATCGACAAGCTACGCACACTGCTTACGATTTAGTTCCTAGGTCACGCTGAAGTCCTTTTGTATCCATTAACTCCTGGAACAAGACCTAGCTTCTCTATGAACTCTGAACTAACATTACCTCACAACAAAATTCCTCTATCCTCTGAGTGTGGGCAGGGACCATCCTCCCTTAGGACCACCCTCCCTTAAGACCGCCCTCTCCCAGCACCTGCATATATCGCTGCCTCACCGTTCGCTCTGCTAGAAACAAACTAACACATTCTCCCTCGCGGTTTCACTTCATCGCAATGCAACGCCCGTTTTCAGCTGCTTTTGGATGCTCGCCCTCTGTTCTTGCCTGGTCGTATTCTCTCGGCTTCAAGACTTGACTGTTTATTTTCTTCAGATATAACAACAATTATACATTGTTATTGTTAGTATTATCAATATTGTTAACATTATTATTATCACTATAATCATTATTAATATGGTTATCATTATTACTATTATCATTACTCTTAGTACTAGTAGTAACAATGGTAGTATTGTTATTATCATCATTATTATTATATTTATTATCACCATTGTTATTATCATTATTCTTACTAATTTTGGTTCTTGTGTTTGACCACATAAAATACCTTTCCTCTATTTTTCAAGTCTACCTTCAAGTCCGCAATCCCATACGATATATATATATTACACATGTCGTGCCCTCTCTGAGAACCACTCAATTATTTCATCCAGATGGGCACTATCTGTTATTTCCAAGGTGTGGTTTTTCCAATATTTACCTTTAGAACCCACACCATAAAAGATAAAGAATCATACAGGGTATTATGATCTAATTTCAACCTTAGAGGTAACTGAGAGAAGGGGTAATATCAAAACACTTAATAAGCTTACAAATTTTAGTTAACATTATGAATCATAAATCATTACACTTTTACAATAATATAAACATACATGGGTGGGTGCTTCATGCTCGGGATGATGTGAAGCGATGGTGTGGTAGCCTAGTTAGCGTTAAGTGCCTGCTTGCATGCCTTCCCGCTTTCAGCTGCCACCGCTGGCTAGCCTGGTGCGAAAAAGGGAGCAGCTATGCATAAGACTCCCCTGCCAGCTCATAGCCTCTCCATCATCAAGACTTCTACAGTGCCTCCTCGTGGCCACCTATGGAAACTAGGTACCTTGCGGTCCTAGGCTGAACTGTGGAGGCTCTTGGAGCAGCAGGAGGCCCTAAAGGTACGGAGCTATGGCCCACTGGCGTGTGGATACGCCCTGGCTTCATACTAACTCCTGTCCCCCGCGCCCCCTGGGGTTAATGGGCGGCTGTGGGGAGGCAGGCCTTGCCAGTCGGCCCCCCCGAGATAACCACTGGCAACGTCTAATGTAGAAGTTGACGCTGGGGGGAGGGCTAAAGTCCCTCCTACCCAGCAAGTACGGCGGGCTGTGGGTCCCTCTGGGTTGGCGACCGCTGGGACTCGGGTGGGGGGGGGGGATTACCCCCAGTCCCAGCTGGGTCCCAGCGGCCGCCAGCCTGGCGTGATGCTTGTGGGGGAAAGCCCTAGGGAGCCCTGCAGGTGGATTATGGGGCCTGCAGCCAGCCAACCTCCTCTATATGGGGCGGCGTCAGTAGGGGGTGGCAGAGGTGGCGCCCACCCGGAGTGACTGCCCGAGGTTAGACCTCAGGCGGACTGTCAGGGTGGGGGCTTGGAACATCCGTTCCCTGCGACAGGACGATCGGTTACCACAACTATCGAGGGGATTGAAACAGCTGAGAGTTGAGGTGGCTGCTCTCGCGGAGGTGAGAAGACCTGGCAGTGGCACGATTAGTGTGGGTGGCTACACCTACTACTGGTCGGGCCGCAGCGATGGCCACCATCTCCAGGGAGTAGCCATAGCCATCTCCAGCAGACTTCAACCCTTGGTAGTTGAGGTCACTCCAGTCGATGAGTGTATCATGGTATTGAGACTGAAGCTTTCATTTGGCTTCATGTCTCTCATTGGTGTGTACGCTCCTACGGATGTATATAAACTTGAGGTGAAAGAGATGTTTTACGCCAAACTTGCATCTGTGGCAGACAGATGTCCTCGGCGAGATATTCGTATTGTGCTGGGCGACTTCAATGCGGTATCCGGCTGTGATCGAGCTGGCTACGAGATGTCTGTCGGTCCTCATGGCTCAGGAGCTGATGCTGGCAGTGAGAATAGCCTCCTTTTCCGTGACTTTGCTAGGTCCCAGAAATTGAGGATTTCTGGCTCCTGGTATCAGCGTTCTGACCCGCATCGCTGGACTTGGTACAGCGATACAGGAAGAGTGGCCAAGGAGATCGACCACATCCTCGTTAGCACTCGATGGAGGATCCTCCAGAACTGCAGGGTATATCGAAGCGCTGAGTTCTGTGGAACTGACCATAGAATAGTGGTGGCTACTCTCCAGGTCCACTTTAGAACCCCCCGTCGCCCAAATGAACACCCTAGGGTGTTTAATTTGGACAGATTGAGGGAGGACGAGTGTACCCGGGGGTTTGCCGAGGCTATCTCTGGTCGTCTCACAGCACTCGAGGGCCAGACAGACCCTGTTCTTATGTGGGATACCTTAAAGCGTGAAACGCTTGATGCAGCTCAGGAATCCATTGGTGAACGCCCAAGAACAAGACAGAATTCCATCTCGCAGGAGACGCTGGAAGCCACAGATGCTTGTCGTGCAGCTCGACTGTCAGGGGATCGCACTTTGCACCGCTCTCTGGTGCGCAGGACTAGGTCACTGTTGAGAAGGGATAAGGAACAGTTTATCAGTAGTCTTGCAGAGGAGGTCGAAAGCCATTTCCTTGTAAATGACCTTCGTCCTGCCTACCAAGCTCTGAGAAAGCTGAACTCCAAGCCCCCCTCACAGACGGCTGCAGTCCGCTCAGCAAGTGGCCAGATAATCTCAGATCCTGATGGGGTGCGTGTGCGTTGGGCTGAGTATTTTGAGCAGTTGTATAAGGTTGATCCACCAACAGTTAACATGGATGCGGGTAATGTTGAGACTCCTCTGCCAGATCCACCCATCAGCGAGGATCCACCCTCCCTGACCGAAATCAGGGGGGCGATCTCCAAGCTGAAGAGTGGTAAAGCAGCAGGTGTCTGTGGCATCCCAGCCGAATTGTTAAATTGAATTGGTGGAGAACCTATGGCAAGGGGCTTGCATGCAGTCCTGTCTGCCATCTGGCAGACTGGTACCTTTCCCCCTGACCTGCTGAGGGGTGTGGTCATCCCTCTCTGGAAGGGGAAAGGGGATCGGTGGGACTGCAGCAATCACCGAGGCATTACACTACTCAGTGTACCAGGCAAGGTACTCGCACACATCTTATTGAGACGTATCAGGGACCACCTGTTGAGGCACCAGAGGCCGGAGCAATCTGGTTTCACTCCTGGTAAGTCCACAATAGACCGCATCCTGGCGCTTCGAATCATTATAGAGCGCCGTCGTGAGTTCGGACGTGGGCTGCTCGCAGCCTACATCGATCTCAAGAAGGCGTTTGACACGGTGCATCGCGAATCTCTCTGGGAGATCCTGAGACTAAGAGGAATTCCAATAAGGATTATTGGACTAATAGCAAACCTGTATACAGGCACTGAAAGTGCTGTAAAGTGTGGTGGGGGCCTGTCGAGCTTCTTCCCTGTTAGTTCAGGGGTGAGGCAAGGCTGTGTTCTTGCACCAACACTTTTCAACACTTGCATGGATTGGATACTGGGTAGAGCTACTGTCCAAAGTCACTGTGGAGCAACTCTGGGCAATATCAAGGTTACAGACCTTGACTTTGCCGATGATGTTGCCGTACTCTCTGAATCTCTGGAAACCCTTGTAGCGGCTCTTGATGCATTTAGCAATGAAGCGAAGCCCCTGGGGCTAGAGGTCTCCTGGACCAAGATCCAGGATTTTGGGGGCCGCTAGGAGACCCTGTACAGTCGATACGTGCTTGCGGGGAAAACATCGAAGTCACAAAGAGCTTTATATACCTCGGTAGTGCATTTCACGACTCTGGGCTGTCAGACCAAGAAGTCAGTAGACGGATTGGCCTGGCAGCAGGGGTCATGAAATTTCTCGACAAGAGTATTTGGAGATGTCGGTACCTGTGCAGAAGGACCAAGTTACGTGTTTTCAAGGCCCTGATACTGCCAGTTTTACTCTATGGTAGTGAAACTTGGACACTATCTTGTGCTCTGGAATCTCGTCTTGATGCCTTTTGTAACAGATCCTTGCGCCGGATCATGGGGTACAGTTGGCGGGACCATGTGTCCAACCAACGGCTGCACCGTGAGACCGGTACAGGACCTGTTACTTGCACAATCCGTGATCGCCAACTCAGGCTATATGGCCACTTGGCTCGACTCCCACAGGATGATCCTGCCCATCAGGTTGTCTCTGTCCGAGACAACCCGTGGTGGAGGAGGCCTGTGGGACGACCGAGAAGGTCGTGGCTTGGGCAAATCGATCAAACCTGTCGTGAGGAACTAGAGATGGGCCGGGCCCCTGCCTGGCGGCTCGCCATGAGGGATCCTCGTAGGTGGAAGCGGAGGGTGGATGCGGCTATGCGCCCCTGCCGGCGTTAGCTCCATAATGATGATGATGATGATACATTTACCAAAATCCAACTTGTCACTAGTTGGTCTTCTCAGCTATCTTCTCCTGGGCTCCCAAAAGATATTTTCTTTCATTCTTGTGCACAGCACCAGGAACAAATAAATCCAATCTTCAGCAAAACCATAAAAAAACTAAATATAAACTAAAAAAATAAACAAGAGAATAAACCAAAAAATAAACCCATTCCTAGAAAAGAAACAATATTCTAGTTTAGGAATGATAAAACAATATAAAGTTATACATCTAAATAGGTCATTTCTTAAAAGAACAAAATATATCTTGCAAACAAACAAATTACGTATAGCATTTATGTTATTATACATGATCTGAGTAATTGTATACATATTCTAGTAAATTTTGACTAAACATCATTTCAATAGTATACAATTATAAATGTTAAGAAAACTTACGCTTTGAATGGGTTTTAAATTCTTAATAATAATGAGAGAGACACATCGGGATGTTGTTCAGTGCCATGTGCCAGCCTCAGCTGTGAAGAAGACATACTATTTATCTCTAATTTCTAGTTTGATCTCAAATATTTACTGTCTTTTGTTCTATAAATGAAATATATAGTATCTTATGACTTTATTAATTATATAATTACAGTCGAACATTCCTTCTTACCTCGGATATTTCATGATAATCTAAAAGACTTTCAGGCTGTTGTATGGCACTCTTCTCTGATGTCTTTCTCTCTCTCTCTCTATGGTTATAGCAATAGTATCAGTATGGTTATAGCAATAGTATCATTTAAAGTCTACTCAGATCACATATAGTACAAACATATTGTTCTTCTTAACCTATACATGCATAATTTACAAAACTTAAATTACTTTATTCAATAACAAAAATAATACATAGTGTTTTCTTAATCAAAATATCAATTATACAACCTTAATTTAACAGTACTATTGACATATAACAGTGTACCCTTTAAATAAAGAGAATGTATGGTGGGGTAACAAAAAAAACAGTATTTTGTAGGGTAGACTATTATACTTTACAATTTCCTAATCTTAAGTAAAAAGATAATATAGAAATATATAAACTTTATATAAAACTAATAAAATAAAGTGTCATCTTTCTATAAAATAATTAAGTACTTCTATCTTACATAGCTACAGACAAAAAACTGAGGTATATATGAGTAATGCATATGCATAAAGACCAAGCGAGGTATATACAGGGTGGTTTCAAGACGAATTTTTGGGTCATTCTAACTTCACATCCCTTGTGCTCATTACACACAGTATCTCAAGAAAGAGCCTATAGGTTAGTATATTAGTAACTTGTTGGCCTTTCGTCCGAGTGGTCGGCGGTTGATTTACCATCGAAACTCCTATCATGAAAGTAGTATTAAATCAATGTCAGGGTTCGTTTTAAGGAATCAGAGCGGTCAGGTCAAAGGAAACATACATAGGGTTTAATGCTAAAGGGCACTATTTACACAACAAACACAGGATATTTACAAAACAGACAGGAGAAGGATCCAGCGGAGCAGGCGAGGTCACATGGCGGAAAGAAGCACACACGTCAAAGTCACGGGACAACTACTGAATTTCTTCTTCTTTATGGTTTGCGAAGTTCTAGCTTCGCCCGGGCCTTCTGGATATGGCCCGGCCTGTGTCAGTCTCATTAAGTTGTCTGACACTCGATGCTTACCGTGGTGGTGGGATTGCCAGCAGGCGCTCCTGCCGCCATGGTGTAAGCATTTCGCATAGCCTCTTTACCAGCACGGCGGCTGTTGTGGGCGGTCCATGTCTCAGGAATTGCGTATGGTCACAATTTTCTAGGTAGTGGACTAGTGTGGCGTTCGGCTCGCCGCAGTGCTTGCAGCACCTTTCATCGTGTTCGATTGTTGGGATAATCTGCCATGCACAGTGGTAACCTAGGCGCATTCTGCGAAGAATGACTTCGGTACCTCTGTTGCTTACTTCAGAGAGTGCCAGTGGTTCATAGCCTGTGGCGTCTGAGTACCAGCTGGCCGAGGGGGAGCTTCTCGTTTCCTCTCTGTGGAGCTGCCGTAGGAAGGTACGACCGACCAAGGCACACTTCTCCATAAGTAATTTTCGGCTCGGTTTTATCGTCATGGGATTTGGGGGCATACCCCTGCCAGCGACGGCTAGTCTGTCAGCAAGCTCGTTCCCTCTGATGCCGATGTGGCTTGGGACCCAGTTGATGATAATTCTTCTACCCTGAGCAAGAATTCTCTGTGCCATTGTGAGAATCGTGGTCAGTAGGTAGATGTTGTCTGTGGGTGAGCTGTGCTGAAGACAGTCAATGGTTGCCCTGGAGTCTGTGTGTATGACCACGTGTCCTTCCCTTAGGGACGCGTGGCCTAGGGCTCCCATGATTGCAACTGCCTCTGCCTGTAGCGAGGAGGCGTTGTCTGTTACCCTCATGGATCGCGTGGGATCCCTTGCTGCAAAGCCGGCGCCTGCAGTGTGGCTCAAGGGATCGACCGATCCATCCGTGTAGTATGTTCTACTACCCGGAGGAGTGATGGCTGCAATGACCCCGTGGGCTTCTGCCTTTAGGCTAGGCATGGGGTATAGGTGTATACCTATTCGTATAGGGTATAATTTGTATATGTCTCAACTATGAATCTTGAAATGCTAAATCAGCTGAGAGAGACGGCTTATTCAGTCAACAATTGGGACTCGGGAAACAGAGGTAATCAAGAGAAGGAATTACAAGCATGATATTATCCATGTTGTGAGGATGTCATCTGACGTAAAGCCAGAAATAGCAACACCAAATTGACACACTGCATGCCGGTAATTAATACGTCTCTGTATCAGCGGTTTGAATTAATTCATGCACATGCAGTTCCGTGAACATATCTCATCAATATTAGGTTTAACACGTGCTTCTCGTTTACCTTCCTCACTCTCCAGATTAGAGGCGAGGCAGTGTTACGATTTCATTCTACTATTATAGAAAATGTATGAACGTATATAGGCCTTTTGTAGTAAATACGACCAGGATTATTAGGTACTTATACTGTATATATGTACTGTTATGTATAACTTAACTTCTCAATCCCTCAACTATGGAGGGGAGAAGCTGAGTTTTATAAAGAAGAATAGCTTTTGTGCCTTATCTTTGTTACGTCTTAAAATGAGATTGGAAGATTTGGAGTATGAACAGCCATTCAGAATAAATACTGCTATGTGTGCTCGCTTTAATCAGTGTAAAGGAACGTCGATGAAACAGTTGCATTCAGTCGCTATTAATGATTAACGTTTATCTATAGAAACCCATATAATACAGCCAAAGCGTTGCAGATGTAAGCCACCATCTCGTTGACTAATGTAATTCCGAGAGTAATTAATGGATAACTTAATGAATTGCAAACTGACCGAAAAATTATATCTATGTCTGCCAGCGTGTCAACTTAACCGACTCTTTACCACAAACAAACTGCGTTTACCATACCTGCCCGAAGAACACACAAAATGTATTTTTAATAACTAATTAAACGTTGTACTGGGTTAATTACGTATATGATACAGGACAATTAAATAAAAAAAAAATCTAAGATACACAAAGCGCCACAACTTGCAGAAGGCACCAAAGTAAAACTGAATTCAAAGCTTAAAATAACAAATGCCAGGTTTTAAGAATTACTAAAAAGAGCTGATGAATAAAACAGGGAAAACAAACCGTATGAGATAGTTCTGGTCTAGGGGGAGATTGGCCTCCCTCTCTCGAGGAGAAGCTATATAAAGAACAGCATGAGGAAGAACAAAGAAAAAAATCTTCCCACAACCGCCAGTGGGACGACGCAACACACTACCAACTGCACGGAGTCCCTGCCCCGTCTACTACCCCCTCACCACCACAACATCACAGAACGACCGGAAGCGCAACAAACAAACGAGCAGGACACGGAAGGTTTCGTCACCGTCACCTCCAGAAAAGGGAGAAGAAAAGCGCGCGAGGAGCGCCAAACATCCAAACCACTACAAGGTGTAGAACGTCCCCAGGTAGTGTACTTATACATCACTGGTTGTCATCCTGACACAGAGGAAGAAGACATAGAAGACTTCCTTACCAAAGAATTTGAAAACATATCAAATGCAAAAGCATGTAAGACAAACATGACACATCAATATTGTTCTAGTTTCACAGTAACTATCAGAGGCAAAGACATACACCCAGAACTTTTCACAAATTCAAGTATTTTTGAACAAAAACAAGTACAAGAACGATCAGCTTGTTTGACGCACTCGCACAATCAGCAGAACCAAAGGTCACATCATGCTATACAATCAAAATAGAACATATCAATGCGCAATCTCTCCTCGGTCACTTTGAAGAAATTGAAATGAGGATCACGGAGAGAAATATCGACATCCTTTGCATTAGTGAAACATGGCTTCATGAAATGTCAAGTAATTTCATTAACATTCAAAATTTCAATGTTTATAGATGTGATGCAGGGTGAGGTGGAGGAGTATCCATATACGTAAGGGACACCTTTAAATCAAATGTAATTTCCACCACAGTTGTAAATAATACAGCTGTAGAGGACATTTGGGTAACGGTACAAAGTAGTATGTACACTAGGGTGTTTCAATAAATCCGACTTTTTCAGAATCATTCAGCAAGTTGCTAAACAGGCGCCTAGTATGCTTAAATGACGACATGCAAAATATTAGACAAATCAAAAAATATCTACTATTCGCAATTTTTGATTAAAGTATAATACTATTTCCGGCGCTGGGATGAGGTGCTGTGACCCGCATGACCCACGGAAGGGCATTTTGGTTCATCCGACATTATGACAGAATCAAACATTGGGTAACTTAGGTCATTGCGAATGATTCCTGGGGACTTCCGTAAAGATTCCCAGTCACTATGCATTTCCATATAAACTTGTGCTACCTTAATAATGCACGTTACTCGCTCGCCTATAATGTGGTGACGATCTCGTCAGTCGCAATATGGCACTTCGACGTGGTGGTTTGCGTAGTGCCGATACACGTATACTGAAATAGTTTGGTGCCATTGATGTTTTGCCACCTAGACCACTGACGAAGAGTGACATTCTTGCTCGATACTGTGCCTTAAAAGGACATGGTAACCAGACACTAAAAGGATGCTCGAAAGATAGCTTGCCATGGATTTTATCCAAGTTGCAGGCGGAAATTGCTGTGCTGTATAGCAAATTCGGCATTAAGACCTTGGTATATGAAAAAAAAATAAAGAAAATAAAGAAAGAGTACTACGACTCCATCAGAAATGTAACACTGAAGACAATTCTCGAAAACTGTGATTGTGTCATTCAAGGCAAAGAAACAACCCCGAAAAATCCTCAAGGAAGATATTGGTATAATGCAAAAGTACAAGGAAGCAATGGATCACTCGGAAGTGTTGATTATCAGGCGCAAAGACGGGAATTTAACAGACTGAAACGGAAGCAGACCAACAATGCAGAAGTCCCATTTATATGCAACAGTGAAGATATTGCAGAAATGTCTTTTGAAAATTGATATTATGCAACATACAACTGACATTCAGAAGCAATACTGTAGATTAATATCAAAAGCTTCTTTCACTAGAGAAGAAGTCGCCAGGAGATTTGTGCCAGTTGGTGTCAGGTGGCTGGGATTTTTTTGTTCCCTCCTACACATCTGCCTGACCATTGACACCATATTGACCAAGCTGGAAGGAGTTTGTGATGGTTATTTGCCCAATAAATCCAAGATTGGAATAAAGAACAACACCATAAAGTGTCTGAAAGCGCTAAAAAAAACAAAAAAAAAAAAGTATTTTTGATTTTGCAAAAGTTAATTTCATGTGCTGGCGTTCTGCTGTGAACAGCAATGGAATGACTCTTTTCAGAACTGCTATTGAAACTTCAAGGAGGTATGCCAGGATTGGCTGTGAACTTGGCTTTCCTAGCAGCTACTTCTCGTCCATCAACAGACATCTGTATAATGCAGATGGTACACTTCTTCCCTTGGCTGTTGATCATGATTACGTCGATGAAGTTGCAAATATCTTGAAAAGAGGAATTCGTGAAAAATGGCCATACACAACAGCCCTATTCAAAAATAAGAAGAAGCACAATTTCACTGCAGAAAAACTGTGTAATCTGAGTGTGAAAGATTTAATTTCCCAACATCTGACCACAGATATGAAGTTAGCATACTTGGCCTATGATATGCATGAAATCGATATGTGGAAACCCAAAAGTTCATTACTACCTGGCCATAATCAAAACTGTGAAAGACTGATTGGAGACATGAAAAAATGTGAAGACATGAACAGAATTGTTGTTGTAACAGAAACTAGAGAACGGCGCAGTCGGAGCAGGGTTCCCAGAAATTATCGTACACACCCGTCAAAAATTATCGTATTTTGAGCTAGATTATCGTACACCAACATTCACCTAGCAACTTTTTGTCAGTTCTACAGAATACCACAATTGTCTTGGTTTCTATTATGCTTTCACTATCCACGGCACTGCGTTTATCTGCCATTCTCTTTGCTGTGAAGTGTGCCAGGTAGTAAGAATTAAGCCAAGTAGAATAACACCCGCAAATGAGTGTCCTGCTGTCTGAGGCCCCTGATGAAGACTAATGAGGCCTCCCCCGGTCCCCTCCTTCCCCCTCACCCAGTCTTTACAGGAACTGATCGTGTAGTGCCCTCCCCCCTTCGCTCCGTCTCCAGCCACTCACCCGATACACGAACTGATCGTGTATAGCCCGCCCCTTCACTCCCTCCCTCCTCCAGCCACTCACCAACCCTCCACCTCCCTCCTCTCTCTCTCTCTCTCTCTCTCTCTCTCTCTCTCTCTCTCTCTCTCTCTCTCTCTCTCTCTCTCTCTCTCTCTCTCTCTCTCTCTCTCTCTCTCTCTCTCTCTCTCTCTCTCTCTCTCTCGCTCTCTCTCTCTCTCTCTTTCTCTCTCTATCTCCATTTTTTTTTTTTATGGAGTAGAATATACTCTCGCAGTATCACTTCCAAAGCGAATTATTTCATGAAAAGTATAAATTATTGTACAAAACTGCAGATTATCGTATTATCGTACGCACAATATTTTTTACCTTACAGCATGCTAAATTATTGCACTTGTACGATAATTATCGTACGTCTGGGAACCCTGAGTCGGAGATATGGCAATGTAAACAAAGGAGTAGAATGAAAATTATATTGTATGCAATATATAATGTTCCAAATAAAATCATTACTTGAATTCTTTCCTTTTATAGCCTCTTGTTAAATAGAATATGTTACTTCAAATAATTTAAGTGAAGTGAGAAGTCCTAGAGCCAAAGCATGCTCTCGGCGACCCAACCCCGATTCGGTGGGAGAGAACACAAAGTAAAGAGAAGTCAAGCCTACTAATTGAAAAATTAGTCTTATGGCAATTAAAGAACTTTATATAATATTAATTTATAATAGAAATAATTTTGATGCAAAAATAAGAAAAGAAAAGTATAATATTGAGGTATTTAAAAAAATAAAATAGTTATACCGACAACAGAAAACGAGGCGTTATTTGGCGTTCGATGCGGTGTCTAAATCAAAATTTTATCAAAACTTTCAATTGAAATCAGAGAATGCGAGATATTCTTTGATTAAAATAAAAAATACATTTCCAAACTCAGATAATTCATAGGCGCCTATTTCTTAACTTGCCCCCGGGATTCGAGCAAATTTTAGAAAATCGACAATTATTGAAACACCCTAAATGTTTTGTACACCTTCATTATTGGTACAATCTATAGACACCCGCATGCTACAGCTAAATCACTTGACTACCTCGGAGATGTTTTTAGAGAAATGTCAATGAAAAGAAAATCTTTTTTTCATCTTAAATGACATAAACAAACCTAATGCAAAAATAGCCGGGACCATTAAGAAAACAAACTTTATTAGCTTATTAATAAACCTACCAGGATCACAAAACACACTTCATCCATGCTAGACATCATTATATCAGACTTGACCTCATTACGTATACTGAATGCTCTGGGGACTTCTCCCGGTATTTATACTATACCCTGTAATGTTTGCCCTAAATTTTACATAGGTGAGACCGGCAGAGCTTTTGAGAAAAGAATAAGTGAACATAAACGTGACGTCAGATATGCCAGAGATTCAAATGCGTGTTTCGTTCATTTGCGTGATGAAGGTCACCAGCTTAACTGGAAAAACGCGAAATTAATTCATAAATCAGCTAACTCGTACGAAAGGAAAATGTTAGAATCTCTATTAATTAGAAAAATACCTAATTTTAACTTGAGTGCTGGTCAATGGGGCTTGGATGACCTTACCTCCTCGTTAGTTAGCAAAGCCTTCCCCAGACTCTTCGACCTTGACCCTCGTCCTGAGACCTGAGTCTACTCGTTCGTTCTGTCTCTCAATCGCTATATATTCTTGTCAAAATTCTCTCCTTGTATCCATTTTGGTTTATCATTCGTCTGAAGAGGAACTCGTGAAGAGTTCGAAAAGTTACATTTCAATTTTATTTTATTTTATTACTGTGGCGGTTTTCCTTTCATTTTTGTGTACACGTTACTGTGTTTGTCTTTGTGTCACGTATACTGACTTTATCCCTTGCCAAATGGCAGACCACGAACTTTTAACTATGACAGTATATATAAAGAGACCCAAGCGCCATCAGTAATAAAACCTTCCCGTGACCTGACAAATTACGACCCCCAATCACTTTGTCAAAATAGTGGTGCCAGACAGTCGACTCTCTTAGAGATTCTTACAACAGATGACATTAACAAACAAGGAGACATTCTCTTGAACGCATTAAAAAAATAGTATAGATGTCACTGCTCCGCTTAAGACCAAAACTGTGCGACGTCTCCCCGCCCCATGGATAAATGAGGACATCAAAAGAGCTATACATGACCGAAACAACACTCACAAATTTCTCAAAACAAATATAATTGATATCGCCCTCCATTCTCAGTATATACAAAAAAAAAAAAAAAAAAAAAAAAAAAACACACACGCACAGACACGTCCCTATATTCCTTAAGCAGTATAGATCATCTAAACGACTACTTCGCAAATATCGGTAGACTTACCTATGAACAGACAACTGCTTCCTTGGCCCCACCAAACACAACCAGGACAAGGCTCTCAACAAATGCTTTCAGACCACAGCCAATAGGAGTGGAAACACTAGTTTTAACAAAGCACTTACTTGAAACAAATGCTGAAGGTGTGGATAACATCGCTTTTCTATTCATGAAAGAAAGCTTACCCGCAATAGCTTTCTACTTAACTGTCATTATAAACACATCCATAGTCACCGGTACCTACCCATCACTGTGGAAACATGGCATCATAACACCCATTTTCAAATCAGGAGATGCAGAACATCTGAACAATTATCGTCCTATCACTCTACTCCCAGTGATATCTAAAGCGCTAAACAAATTCAAATCAACTATCAACATTCTTAGAATCCAATCATCTTATTTCCGAAACGCAACTTAGGTTTAGAAGTAAGCTATCCACTGAAACAGCTAAAAATCATAAACAAAATTTATGATAACAGATAAGAATCAAATAAATCTACTTACAATGTGTGATCTGTCAAAAGCATTTGACAGTGTTAGCCATAAAATCCTGCTTAACAAAGAAAAATCATGAAATAGACAACTATTGGTCCAGAAGTTATCCATCCACAAGAACACAGTCTGTCAAAATTCGTAATAATATGTCAACTAAAAAATAAAAAGTATCTTTCGGTGGTCCACAAGCCTCTATATTAGGTCCAATCTTGTTCACTATATTCATAAACGATCTATCAAACAATGCAAACAACTGTCTCCTTGTCCAATATGCTGATGACTCTCAGTTTCTTTACGCTTTCCCTGTAAGCAATTTATATGAATTGATAAGAAATTTCGCAACAGACTCTTACAAAAGCAATGAAGTATTTTGACAACAACGGCCTCAAACTAAATCCCGATAAAACCCAATGCATCTCTATAGGCAGTCCGCAAAACATAGCCAAAATCCACATAAACACAGTCATAGAATTTGCAGGCCATCATATCAAACCAAACATTTCCAAGAAAAATCTAGGAGTACACATAGACAGATACATGACTTTAGAAACACACAGAGACAACATTCAGAAAAAAGTGATGGGCACACTGATATACCTAAATCACACACAAAAAAAAATCCCCACTGAGACGAGAATTACTGTTGTACAAACACTTGCACTAAGCATT
>NC_061857.1:28421804-28434304 GCF_019202785.1 Penaeus chinensis
CTGACTCCACCTCAAGACGCTCGATCCGAGTACATTTTAGGGCTCCAACACACACACGCAAACAGGCATTCTGCACAGCATCCAAACCTTTCAAACTTGTTCTCGATGCCGAACCATACACGATTGACTCATAATTTACTTAAGACCTAATCAGGGCTTTATATATCATTAGCAAAGACTCTATCAGCTCCCCATTTATTACCAGAAATGCACTTTAATAAATTTATTGTTCCTTGACATTTATTCTTTAACTGACCAATATGGTCTTTCCAATTGAGTCTACTATTAAAAAGTAAACCAAAATTTTTTGCAGAATTTCGAATAGGTATTGGGTGGTTGTCTAGAGTTAGCCTATGTTCGGCTTCCTCCTATGTGAAAAAAATTACCCCAATATTCTTTCTAGTGGAAAACTTAAATCCCCACCGGAGGCCCTAGTTATGAATCATATCCAGTGCCAATTGAATGCGATTTGCTGAGAATTCTGTATTATTGCTGGAATGCCATAATACACAATCATCAGTGTACAGTGAGTATTTAAGATTCCGAGGAGGAGCTGGTAAGATGTTGGTGACAAGACACTTCCTTGTGGGACCCCGTTTGCCTGGACAAAAATGTCCGAAAAAGTGACATTGTCAGAAAATAATTTGACAGAAAAAGTTCTGTCAGAAATGAAATTTTGAATAAAACAAGGCAAGATTTCACGTAATCCCCAAGCATAAAGTTTTCTGAGTAGGAAATATCGCCATGTCATGTCGTAGGCTTTTTCTATATTTAAAAATAATGATATCAAAATATATTTTTTGGCAATTGCTTCTTGAATATGACTGTCCAGCTTTACTAGTTGATCGAGAGTCTGGCGCCCCTTTCGGAAGCCGCACTGCTCAACTAGTAAATTACTGGAATTTAAAAAATGCAATAGCCGTACTGTTAACAATTCGTTCCATGACCTTGCATAAGCAACTTGTCAACGCAATTGGGCGGTAGGAAATGGCAAATCTGGGATTACCCCCTCCTTTCAATATGGGAATGATGTGGGCGAAGTGCCATGAGTTTGGAAAAGTGTGGCTTTTCCAAATTTCATTGTACACTTCTAGCAACTTAATCATGGCATAATGATTAAGATGCTTTATCATCTCATATCGAATCTCATCGGGGCCTGGGGATGTTCCTCTACAGGCTTCTAGGGCTTTATTGTAATCAAAGTCATCTTCTGTGGCAAAGTGAATTGGTTGCAGATCAGCCGCTTCCTTGATGGGCAAGAATGCGTGATGGTAGTTTGCTGAGCTGCTTGTATGAGAGAACTGCCTGGCGAGTGCATTAGCAATGTCTCTAGGTGAATCGATATTATTACCCCCTCAATGATGTTAATTTTGAAAGATTTTTTTTTTTTCTTATTGATTTTATTGCCAGCTGACCAAACCTGATATTTTTGTATTGCTGTTTATTATAGAGACAAAGCTCTGCCAGGAGTCTCTTTTTGTTTGTCTTATTATTCTACGAGACCTAGCTCTTGCTTGTTTGTAGTTGCAAATGTTCTCATTAGTGATGTTATTTCAGAAAAGCCTTTAGGCCTCATTGCGTCAGCACAGCGCCCTGCGGCAGTCTGGTGTCCACCATGGAACTCTATGCTTAACGCTATCTGTCGAAGTTTAAGGAATGGATAGCAAAGCTGCTTCTAAAATCGAATTCTGAATATTGTTTACTTTATCATCAATGGTTTCTCCAACAAGTTCGAGCTTGACGCTCCTTGTGAGAGCGACCAAGTCTGCTCTCTTAACGTTAAATTTGGGTGCTGAAGGCGTTCTCACTGTGTCGCATGAATATTCAATCAAAATAGGAAGATGATCACTTCCCCACGAGTCGTCAATGGTGTGCCACAAGCACTTGGCTGCTCTTGATGAAGAGACCATTGATATATCAGTAAAGCTCAAATTACCGGTATTATCGTCCACCCGCGTCGGACTACCATCGTTCAGAAGGACTAAATCAGACTCATTAATCAGCTTAACTACTTGCTCACCTCTACCCGCAGGGAACCCCATAACGTATGATAAACATTAAAATCACCTAAAATTACTTTATTTTGTGGCAGATGTTCCTGAAGAGCAAAGAGTCACTTCTGTAAAAGGGAGGCTTTGGTGGATGTACATGGCGACTCAGCCTCCACCCCTACCCTCACGATCCTTCCGACATAAATGGTAGTTCCTGAGCGATACGACCTCGTCAGAGACGAGGTTTGTCAAATGAGTTTCTTGGAGAATTATAATATAAGGAGCATAGGACAAGGCTAATCATTTAAGGTCATTTACTTTAGATCTAATACTTCGACAGTTCCATTGTATAATGGTTGACGCGATAGTTACGTTTTATGGGGTTTGGAAGTGCCTTGTCCACCAGTTTTAATTTTCTTTTTATGGGATTGATTGATTGATTATCTGCCGCGTCAACAGCTAAGGTCATTAGCGGCGAACACCTTGTTAGACTGAAATATTAAGATATTTAAAACATTGAAAATCTACCAATAAACGTCATAAATAACAATGAATATTGTATTAACAATTGAAGCATAAATATTTTGCTCTAAATGTCTAAAAACTATTGCATAAACATTATGCATAATTAAATTTTATTGAAAATACTAATTTCCTTATGTCACTGTCCTCCCCCAATACATTTTTCAGTGTATATGGGGGAGACAAGTCCCTTCCTCTTTGTTCTGAGAATGTTGCACATCATTCCATTACATGAGCGACTGTTAATTAATGCCAAGAGGCATTCCTCACAGTGTGCTTCACTTTTAGCCATCACCGGCCCATGAGTCAGTCTTGTGTGCCCGATTCTCAGCCTTGTTATTACAACTTCTACTTGTCGGTTGGGGTGGATGCTGGTCACCCAACTGCCAAGGTCATCTCTAATCTCTCGCAGTTTATTTCTAGAGGTATGCCTCCTTTGTTCCCTCCATTTATCACGAAGACAACTCCTGATGCTGGGTTTCAAGTCAGTGTGTGGGAGAAGAAAACGAGCATCACAGGGCTGAGTGGCACCCGCCTTGGCCTTCCGATCAGCTCGCTCATTCCCACTGATGCCAACATGTGCTGGTACCCATTGGGTGGTTGTCTAGAGTTAGCCTTATGTTCGGCTTCCTCCTATGTGAAAAAAATTACCCCAATACTCTTTCTAGTGGAAAACTTAAAACCCCACCGGAGGCCCCAGTTATGAATCATATCCAGTGCTAATTGAATGAGATTTGCTGAGAATTCTGCATAATTGCTGGAATGCCATAATAACACAGTTATCTTTTTACGTGCTGACATGAGTGAAAGCCAATCTTGAATCTCCCTCACCACTGGATGTGGTGAGTTTAAGCTCTTTATTGCTTGCAGGGCACTACGAGAGTCACAATATATTACAACAGAAAGGTTTGTAAGATCTTTAGTCATCTTGACTGCTGCAAGGATGGCATGTAACTCTGCTGTAAAAATCGAGGCTGATTGAGAAAGACTGCCAGATGCAGTCTTCCTTCTGCTCACTGCTGCAAAGCCCACACCATTTTCAGATTTCGAACCATCTGTATATATTGCATATGATCCTTGGTCCTTAGAAGTGTGCTGAAGAAATATCTCTCTGACTTCTGCTTTGGATCTCTCCCCTTTCCCAATTACGACCAAATCCAGCTCTACTTGATTAGTCCAAGGGGGGACTTGGGAACAACAGCCAGAACCTTTGTGAGATTTAAATTAAGATCTTCCACAAGATTCCTCATTCTCCTACCATAGGGTCGGCTATCCTCAAGGCGGTTGAAAACCAATCTGGATGTAGGAGATCCCGGAATCCTTTGTAGTCTCGTATAATAAATCAGGTTCATATAGTCCCGGTGTACTAAAAGAGGTGGTTCTCCACTCTCAGCATACAGGGTCTCCACAGGTGAAAACCTGAAAGCCCCTTTACAGATTCATTATGAACCGAGTCCAACATCCGGAGAACAGTGAGAGTAGCAGATGAATAAGCCTCACATCCATTGTCAAGTTTACAACGAATAAGTGCTCGGTAAAGCCGCAGAAGCGTTGTGCGGTCTTCACCCTAATATAGGTGTGAAAGAACCCGCAAAATACTAAGCGCTTTTGTAGCTTTCACCTTTAACTTTTAATGTGAGGCAGCCATGTAAGCCTTGAGTCAAAAATAAGACCCAAGTACTTTACCTCTTGGATGCAGTGGGTTTGCTCCTAAATAGAGGGAAGGATGGGTGTCCAGGGTTAGTGTAAGTTCTCCTTAACTTATGTATACATTGTCCATTCTCTTTGAATGATTTCGTGTGTGTGTGTGCGTGCGTGTATGCGTTCCTTGGGACCTTTCCCGCGACCAAAGCAAGGTCGGTGACCCATTCAGCACGACCTTCACTTAGCTCCAAGCTCCATGCCCATACATACCTTCTGTAAGTATTGCCAATGTATTGGCATATACAACACTTGTTTTAATTTAATGAAAATGACAAATCTATACTTATTTTTGGTAATGTAACAATGCTAATAATGGTCTCTGAACATTTGCAGTCTCCACTTTTATTCAAATAAAGGAGAAATCTGACAAATTTGGAAGCACCTTTTAAAGACGGCTGACAAGGGTCTGTTTTCAGTTTGACATCTCGCCAGCAAACAAGTTGTCTGTGAAGACACCTTCTGTACAAGCTCAATGTCCCGTCTCTTCCTAATGCAGATATTGTTTACCTTGTATTAATTGTAAATATATTGGTGAAATGTGTCATGCGAATATAATTATCCTTGAGAAAACTGAAAACTGAACTAAAAAAAGGAGGTAAAAATAAGGAAAACCTTAACAATGGAACTTTCCTCGTTTGTGGAAATGCATAGCCATGGTCTTGCTTGGAGAAAATTTGAACCCAAGGTATGTTGCCCATTGCACAACCTGATTTATTGCAGTCTGCATGTGTCCTTGAACATCCTGTAAGCTTCCTCCTGAGCAGTACAGTGTAAAGTCATCCACATACAGACTACATGGGACAGCACTTGGAACGACCTTTACGATGTCATTTATAGCAATGGCAAACAGGGTCACACTTAAGACACTCCCTTGTGGCACCCCTTCCAGCTGATCTTCCAGGTTAGAGAAGCTGTTTCCCATCCGCACTCTAAACCTCCTGTTAGCAAGGAAGCTTTGTATGAAGGTAGGCAATGCTCCTCTTAAACCAATGTCATACAGCTTCATGAGTATGCCATGCTTCCAAGTAGTATCATAAGCCTTTTCAAGGTCAAAGAAGACTGCTAACATATGACGTCGCTGAGTGAAGGAATTCTGTATAGCAGTTTCCATCCTTACAAGTGCATCTGTGGTCGATCTCAGTTTTCTAAACCCATATTGATATGGGGTCAGCACGTTTTCCTTTTCTAGCATCCATGTCAACCTGAAGTTTACCATTTTCTCCATCAACTTGCAGATGCAGCTGGTGAGACTATCTATAATTCCCTGGTATAGAAGCATCCTTGCCAGGTTTAGGGACAGGAATGATTAAGGCTTCTTTCCATGTGGATGGCACTGTGCCCTCCCTATAGATCCTATTGAATAGATCCAACAGGAACGTTTGGGAACTCTCCGGTAAGTGTGATATCATGTGGACACTTCCTTACCAACGAATTTGCTTAGGCGCAGGACGGTAATTCAATGCCCACCCCCCAAGCCTACGGGAGTTCACGAGGAACTCCGGTAGGCTGAAGAAAGTCACATTAAAAGGAAAATAATTCAGGACCAAAGAAAAAGGGCGTCCAAATGACGCCTCAGACTACTGGGCCTCCCTACCCAGGGGTTATACCCACAAGGGCTACCCTAGTGTAGAAGAGAGCTGCGGGTCTGAGGTGGGGTGCTGACTACTCCTACTGTATCCTCGTGTCACCTGTAAAAGCAAGAGCACTGAAGGTGCTGGCAAAGCACTATAATTTTTTTTTTTTTTTTTTTTTTTTTTTTTACTTTTTTCAGTTACTCTAGAACACAGAAGCAATAATGTCTAGCGAGACGAGAGGCCCCGGGTTTGATTTTATAAAGTACATATATCAAGAAAAGAAATTCATGACAAGGCGATTTACAGGGGAGACCATGGTAGAATTACATTTCAGGGGAGACTCAGATATTACTATGTGTACGTGTAAGTGTGTGTATGTGTACATATATAGAATATGTAAATGTGTGTGTGTGTCTTTGTTTGTGTAATACATGTGTTATATATGTATGCATGTATGTATATGTATGTATGTATGTATGTATGTATGTATGTATGTATGTATGAATTAATGTATATATATACATATATATATGTATGTGTATATATATATATATATATATATATATATATATATATATGTATGTATTCTTCTAGCTTTTCCCAATATTTTGTCCTTCGGTCCAGGGTATCCTCCTCCTTTGCTCCCATCGAATCCAGGTCTCTCCTGACATAGTCCATCCATCTCAGATTTGGTCTACCACGCTTTCTCCTTCCTGGCAGCCTCATAGTCATCACCCTCCAACATAGACCTCATCTCTCCTCTTGACATGGCCAAACCACCTCAGGCGACTTTCTTGCACCTTATCCCAATACTAGCAATGCCCATTCGTTCTTTTACGTATTAATTTCTCACATGATCTTTCAAAGTATGCCCAAGGGCCCATCTGCACATTTTCATTTCTGCCACTTCTAGTCTCTTTATATCACGGATGCTCAGTGGAACCGTTTCCATACCATACAGCATTGCTGGTTGCACCACCGTTCGGTGTATCTTCCCTTTCACTCTTGGTGGTACTTTTCTGTCACAAAGGACCTCAGACCTGATTGTTTCATGCTCCCTAGATATTTAAAGTCAGTCACAGTCAGTTTATATTATATATATAATATATATATATATATATATATATATAGATATAGATACACATACATACATACATATGTACATACATACATACATACATACATACATACATACATACATACATATATAAATGCATATATATATATATATATATATATATATATCCATATGTATGTATATATATATATATATATATATATATATATATATCCATATGTATGTATATATATATATTTATATATATATATATATATATATATATATATATATGTGTGTATTTATGCACACACACACACACACACACACACACACACACACACACACACACACACAAGCAAGAAACGTAAATACGAAAAATGACGAGACAAAACTGAAATAAACATAAAAAACTAGAAACTATAAAGAGGGGTTAGCTATATAAAAAGGGGTGTTTTCGTTTCGCCCGTGCACACGTGTCGATACCTGATGCCTCATGCTACCGTTCGGGGAAGAATCGACGCCTGAATAGGTTCATGTTGGGACATATTTTTCTTCTTCTTCTTCTTCTTTTTTCTTTTTTTTTTTGTTTTTTTTTTTTTTTTTAGTTAACTTTGAAAACTTCTACGTAGAGAACGAAGGGTATTCATCCCTGCCTTTCGTCAGCTTAAGCGGTTTTACAGAGAGCGCAAACTCAAAAGATATTGACAGTAAATAAAAGAAAGGAAAGGAAGAAAACGAAAAAGAGAGAAAATAAACATATTAGTGTGCAATATAATAATATAATGATTATGTTGATGGTAGGGATGTGGATGGAAATGATAGTGAAGATATTCGTGGTAATATTAATATTATGAATACGTTAACTACTAATAGTACTCCTATTGAATATAGAAACAAAAGTAATACTATTACTATTATAGCTACTTATAACAATTATAATGGTGATAATTGCAATAACCATGATGATAGTAGCATTGGTAATATTTTAATAGTAATAATAGTAATGGTAAAATCAGTATTGGTTTTAGTGGTAGTAAGAGCAATGAAATAAAACCATAAACAATATTACCAATAAAACTGTAAGGAACCTTCTCGTTCTGCAACCCTTCCCGCGAGCATCCTACAATGTCTCTCACTCCCGCGGATTTATCGCTCGAAGTCGCGTCCTCGTCTGTGCGCGGTTCTCTCTTTTTATTATCCTTTTTGTGTGTTTTGTCCTTGTTTTTTTTTTCTTTTTTCCTTTTGGGCTTTTGTTTTAGTCTGCCTGATAGCCGTTCTCTTTGTTTCTTTATATATACTTTCGTTTTTACCGTGTTGTCTTTTACCAGTTCTTAGTCACAATACTTTTTTTTATCATAAGTTATTTAGTTTGCTTGCTGATTCATCATGGAGTGAAGGGACGACATCTTTTCAAAAGTCGTATTTATGGTCACCTAATTCTATTTTTCCCCTCTCTTATTTGTATGTGTTTTCTCTTAGTTCATATTACAACATCCTTCCTGGTATTTTTTTAATTGTAATCTGGTTTTATTAATTATAGGGCCTTTTTTTATATTTCTTTATTACTTTACCTGGTTTTATATATTATTTTCATATGTTTTATTAATTTGTTTTTACTATGAATGCATATTAAGGAAATACACACTGGAACTCGTCCCGAAATAGTTCTCATGCAGAGTCCCCCCCCCCCCCCCCCACGCTACCACACCTCAAGGGGATCTGTACATGAGGGGACATTTCTAAGGGAGACTTGTATCCCTTGCTAGCACAAAAGGGAAGGGAGTTAATAGTGCGGGACCCCTAGCCACAGATGCACCTAGTTGATACACCACAAAACTAAATCTGCCAAATCAATAGCTACATGCTAGACAGGAAGCCAGTGACAGCAACAGCCACACTCCGGCACCGTTGCCAAGGCTTCAAACAGCTCCCAACCCCCCTTCTATGCTGTTGCCACGCGAGGAGAGGAAGGAATTGTGCCATTTTTTATCATTTATTTCTTGTCTCTCTTACGGGGGGCATAATTGTGCGCAGTTAATCAGCATCGCAGCTGCATTTCCATTGGAAAACACGTCCGTACGTCCTCCTCTCCGGATTTAACTTTTTCTCATGCATGTCACTGAAGGGGCAAGAGATCGGTGGAACTCATGGCAGCGGATGGCATATCCTTATGTGGTATGCATACACATGTACATGCATACATGCACACACACACACACACACACACACACACACACACACACACACACACACACACACACACGGTCGTGATCGTCGCAGGAATTCCGTAGCGCAATATCCAGGTGTTGATGAAGGTCTTGGCAATGGTGGCGGCGGTGATATCCTGAATGGGGGTGGCTTCAGGCCACCTGGTAAACCGGCCAATCATCGTCAGGACGTAACTGTAACCCTGGTCGGCTGGGAGAGGGCCAACCACGTCCAGGTGTACGTGTTCGAAGTGGACGTCTGGTACCAGGAACACCTGTGGGGGAGCCTTTGTATGTCGGTGAACCTTACTGCGCTGGCATTCGATGCAGGTGCGGCTCCACTCCCGGACGTCTCTATTGATGCCCGGCCAGACAACTTTGCTGCGGATGAGATCCTGGGTTACACGTATTCCCCGATGGGCAAGGTAAGCCTCGAAGAACTGCCGGCGGAGTGATGGGGGATGTAAGGACGGGGTCGGCCCAGCGAGGTGTCGCAGAGGATGGTGTCCTGCGAGTTGTAAAGTTGCACCTGCTCCAGCTGAAGAGAGGTGTCTCCATCGATAAGACTGGGTACCAAGGATCATATGCAATATATGGTTCGAAATCTGAAAATGGTGTGGGATTTGAAGCAGTAAGCAGAAGGAAGACTGCATCTGGCAATCTTTCTCAATTAGCCTCGATTTTCACTGCAGAGTTACATGCCATCCTTGCAGCAGTCAGGATGACTAGAGATCTTACAGACCATTCTGTTGTAATCTATTGTAACTCTCATAGTGTCTTGCAAGCAAGCAAGAGCTTAAACTCATCACAACCAGTGGTGAAGGAGATTCAAGATTGGCTTGCACTGATGTCAGTACGTAAAAAGATAACTCTGTGTTGGGTGCCAGCACATGTTGGTATCAGTGGGAATGAACGAGCTGATCAGAAGGCCAAGGCAGCTGCCACTCAGCCCTTTGATGCTCGTTTTCCTCTCCCACACACTAACTTGAAACCCAGCATCAGGAGTTGTCTTCGTGATAAATGGAGGGAACAATGGAGACATATCTCTAGAAATAAACTGTGAGAGATTAGAGATGACCTTGGCAGTTGGGTGACCAGCATCCACCCCAACCGACAAGTAGAAGTTGTAATAACAAGGCTGAGAATCGGGCACACAAGACTGACTCATGGGCCGATGATGGCTAAAAGTGAAGCACGCTGTGAGGAATGTCAAGAGTCATTAACGGTCGCACATGTAATGGAAAGATGTGCAACATTCTCAGACCAAAGAGGAAGGTACTTATCTCCCCCATATACACTGAAAAATGTATTGGGGGAGGACTGTGATCTAAGGAAAGTAATATTTAAATAAAATTTAATTATGCATA
The DNA here is from genome assembly GCF_019202785.1 of Penaeus chinensis. Classification (NCBI taxonomy): domain Eukaryota; kingdom Metazoa; phylum Arthropoda; class Malacostraca; order Decapoda; family Penaeidae; genus Penaeus; species Penaeus chinensis. Next base: position 28,432,230 of record NC_061857.1, read on the forward strand.
ATGTTTATGCAATAGTTTTTAAACATTAAGAGCATAATATTTATGCTTCAATTTTTAATATAATGTTTATTGTTATTTAGGACGTGTATTGATAGATTTTCAATGTTTTAAATATCTTAATATTTCAGTTAATGACCTTAGCTGTTGACGCGGCAGATAATTTTAAATAATAAATCAATCAATCAGGGGTTCTCTGCCTTCGGAATAGTTTTCGGCACATGTTCACCCTGTGGTTGACCTCCCTGATCTCGTCGTTGATGTGCCAGGCGTCTTTGTGACTTCTGGACCCAGGCCAAGTTTTGGGTATGGTCAGTGAGGCTGCTTCATTAATGGCGTTTAGAAGTCTGGCTTCAAGCACTTCCACATTTTCGCTTTGTGGGGGATCACTGCATCTCAGACATAGGGCCAAGGCGTTCTGAAACGCCTGCCAGTTGGCCTTGTCTGTTTTCCATCTTGGATTCGGTCTTAGGATTTAGGCTGGGCCACCATCCATGAGGGTAGTTATAGTGCCGTAATGGTCACTTGTGACGGTCTCATCGACACGCCAGCCAATCCTCCCCACCAGAGTCGCAGTGGCCAGGGTGAGGTCTAGGACCCCTCCTCTGACATGCGTTGGCTCTTGGGTGTTGAGGAGAGCGATCCCAGCTTTCCTCTTATTTCCAATCGACGTCACGTGTGTGAGATACACTCATTTACTCACCATATTTATCTAATTATCTATGGTTTATCTAATTATCTCAGTATATTAATCTAATGTATTTAATTCACTCAATATATTTATCTAATATTTTACCTATTCGAACCGAGAACATATCTTCATCCGTCTCTCTCTCGTATTGAAAATCGTTATAGAGAGGAAACAGTCTGTTATAAAAACGTGCATGATACAATGTGCATTGTTTATAACTTCTTTTGTGAAATATTTTTGCAATATGTATCCGTAAATCTAAGACATTTTCTAATCTTACTGTTATCATTATTTTCAATATGATTATTTTCATTATAATCATTATTTTCATAATTATCATTAGTTTCATTATTATTGTTATTATTATGATCGTTACAATCTTTATTGCCATTATTTTTATCTCATTATTGTTCTTATTACATCTTGAGTGAAACGTAAAATATTTATTCCACAATTATATCCTGTGTGTATGTGTCTATAATTGTGGGTGTGTGTACGTGCGTGCGTGTGGGTGTGTACGTGTGTGCGTGTATGTCTGTTTATTCACACACAATATCACAATATCACATCGTAAGGATAAGTCCAATATGCGAAGCTGAGCCTCGCCCGGGCTATGCCCATGCCCGGCCTGTGTCGACTAATGCCGACTCGCTACCGTATGTCAACTGGTGCTGACTCGGCTTAGTCCTTACCCGCCGTGGTGCCCAGCCACAGCAGTAATCTCAAAGCGACAATTGCCGGGGACGCATCACTGTTTCAGTCTGATTTCCTTGGCGTCATTCTTTCTGTGCATCCAGCATCCCAGCTACTGTCACTGCCCATCCATCTATCATAGCTATTCTCATTTATCAATAAATCTTCAAACCTTCAACATTCCTGCTACTCACGAAATTGACTGTTTCTTCCTTTTTTTTTTTTTTTTTTTTTTTTTTTTTTTCAATAGCCCTCACTCGATCACTTATGAATCACATTTCGCTCGTTGGTTGCATTTCCATGATCAAGACAGGAGAGAGAGAGAGAGAGAGAGAGAGAGAGAGAGAGAGAGAGAGAAAGAGAGTGAGAGTGAGAGTGAGAGTGAGAGTGAGAGTGAGAGAGAGAGAGAGAGAGAGAGAGAGAGAGAGAGAGAGAGAGAGAGAGAGAGAGAGAGAGCGAGAGAGAGAAAGTGAAGAGCGAGAGAGAGAGAAAGTGAAGAAGAGCGAGAGAGAGAGATAGAGATAGAGAGAGAGGGGGAGGGAGAGAGAGAGAGAGCGAGCGAGTGAGAGAGACAGAGAGAGAGAGAGAGAGAAGAGCGAGAGAGAGAGAGTGAAGAGCGAGAGAGAGAAAGTGAAGAGCGAGAGAGAGAGATAGAGAGAGAGAGTGAGTGAGTGAGTGAGGGAGAGAGAGAAAG
>NC_061857.1:28446804-28449304 GCF_019202785.1 Penaeus chinensis
AACGCCCTCTTTTGCAATCAGTGGGACACAGGCCATCAGATGAACTGGTCAGCGGCGCGAATTGTCTTTCCTTCCGCTGACGTCCACGCCCGCAGACTGGTGGAATCCTCCTTAATAAAGCTGCTGCCTAATTTCAACCTGAACAGCGGCTTTTCTCCTGCCGACAGTCTCTTCGCTTCCCACATCCTCCGCCTTCTCTCGTATGCCGGCCACCCTGCACATAGTCCACCCGACCCTCCGACCTGATCTGACCTCCCTTCGCTTCCGTTCGATTGTCCTCACCTGTCCCGTGTCACCGCGTTGCCTTTCCTCTCTCTGTTTTATATCCCCTCTTCTCCCTTTCCTCTTCAGACCTGAGGATGGAATCCAGGTGGATTCCGAAACTGTTGTCTCACTTTCAATAAATCTAGTTTTACATTGTGGGTTTTCCTACCATATATATATATATATATATATATATATATATACCATCCTCTCCATGTGGTAGCCTAGATAGTATTAAGCTGCCACCGCTGACTAGCCTAGTGCGAAAAAAAGGAGCAGCTCTGCATAAACCTCTGCATAAGTTCACAACCTCTCCGTCATTGAGACTTCTGCAGTGCCTCCTCGTGGCTTCCCATGGAAACTGGGCACCTTGTGGTCCCAGGCTAAGCTAGTTACGAAATGCCAGCAGCGAGAACAGCCTCCTTCTCCGGGACTTTGCTAGGTCCCAGAGATTGAAGATTTCTGGCTCCTGGCATCAGATCTTCAATCTGCATTGCTGGACATGGTATACCGATACGGGTACTCTGGCCAAGGAGATCGACCACATTTTTGCCAGCACTCTATGGAGTTCTATGGCATTGTCCATAGGCTGGTAGTGGCTATCCTACAGGTCAACTTCAAAACTCTAGGGTGTTTCACTTGGACAGACTGAGGGAGGAGGAGTGTGCCCATGGGTTTGCCACGGCAGTCTGAGAAAATTGAACTCCTTGCAAACGACTGCAGTCTGCTCAGTGAATGGACAGATCATCTCAGATCATGTTGGAGTTTGTGAACGTTGGGCTGAGTATTATGAACATCTGTACCAACAGTTGGCTTGGATGTAATTGGTATCACAGTACCTATTCCAGACCCACCCGTTGGTGAGGAACCTACTACCCCAACTGAGGTTAGGATGGCTATTTCTAAGTTGAAGTGTGGGAAAACCACAGCCATATGTGATATCCCTACTGAACTGCTAAAGGCTGGGAGTGAACCTATGAAACGGTGCTTGCATACAGTCTTGACTGCTATGTCACTCCGGTACCATTCTCCCTGACCTGTTGAGAGGGATGACCATACCCCTGTTGAGGGGTATGGTCATCCCTCTCTGGAAGGGGAAAGGGGATTGGGACCGTAGCAACTACCATGGCAATACACTGCTCAGTATACCAGGCAAGGTTTTCGCCCACATTCTTCTGTAATGGATTCACGATTACATAATAATACACCAGAGTCCGGAGCTGTCTGATTCAGTCCTAGCAAGTGCACAATAGACCAAATCCTAGCATTTCAAGTAATTGTGGAACGCCGTCGTGGGTTACTTGCAGCCTATCTCGATCTCAAAAAGGCATTAGACTCGGTGCATCGAGAATCGCTATGGGAGATTCTGAGACTTCCAACACAGATTACTGGCCTAATAGCAAACCCATATACCAGTACTGAAGATGCTGTAAAGTGTGGTAGGGGCCTGTTGAACTTCTTCCCTGTTAATTCAGGGGTGAGGCAAGGCTGTGTCCTTGCACGAACACTTTTCAACACCTCCATGGGCTGGATAATGGGCAGAGCTACTATCTATAATTGGTGTGGAACAACACTGGGCAATATCAAGACCTCAGACCTTGACTTTGCTGATGGTGTTGCTATCCTTTCTGAATCTCTGGAATCACTGCATTTAGCTATGAGGCGAAGCCCTTGGGCCTAGAGATCTGGACCAAGACTAAGATTCAGGACTTAGGGGGGCTGTTAGGGGAACATGCTTGCGGTGAGGATGTTGAAGTCACAAAGTTCATATCTCTGGTCTGTCAGACCAAGAAGTCAGTAGATGGATTGGTCTGGCAGCAGTAGTCATGAATTCGATCAACAAGAGCATTTGGAGATGTCGGTACCTATGCAGAAGGACCAAGCTGCGTGTCTTCAAGGCCTTGATACTGTCAGTTTTTCTCTATGGAATTGAAATCTGGACGCTATCTAGTGCCTTGGAGTCTAGTCTTGATGCCTTTTGTAACAAATCTCTTCGCCAGACCATGGGTACAGTTGGCAAGGCTACACCGTGAGACTGGCATGGGACCTGTTACTTGCATAATCCGGGATCGCCAACTATATGGGCACCTAGCTCGCGGATGACCTTGCCCATCAGGTTGTCTCTCTGCATATATATATATATATATATATATATATATATATATATATATATATGTGTGTGTGTGTGTGTGTGTGTGTGTATATATATATATATATATATATATATATATATATG
>NC_061857.1:28501804-28509304 GCF_019202785.1 Penaeus chinensis
GAAGTGCTCTCTTTGGTTTGGGTCTTATATGACGAAATTTTCTTGACCTCTGGATCATTCTCTTGTACGTTTACATTTACAAATGATGGATTAGCATTATAGTCAGGTTCCCAGAGGAAGTTTGGTCCATTCCACCATAGAGAATGTTCAATCAGTTGCTTTACATACAATCCACGTGAAGCAGCGTCAGCAGGATTTTGAGCTGACTCAATAAATTTCCATTGTTCCACAGAGTAGTGGTCTTTAATATGCTGCACTCGGTTAGCAACAAACACATGGAATCTCTTTGCTTCGTTTGAAATGTAGCCAAGTACGACTTTGCTATCAGTCCAAAAGAATTCCTTAAGTTCCTGGTAACCTAACTCTCTCTTTAACATAGAACTCATTCGAACGGCTACAACTGCAGCTGTTAGTTCTAACCTAGGAACAGTTATAGGCTTCAATGGTGTCACTCTAGACTTTGACATGACAAGTGCACAATGAACTTGTCCCTGCTCACTTACTTGCCTTAAATAAGAGCACTGTCCATAACCATTCTGGCTAGCATCAGAGAAATAATGCAGTTCAATTGATTTGACCTTTCTAAATTCGTCAGGCTTGTAGCATCTAGGAATCTTTAACTCTTTCAACTGAATCAAATCATCTCTCCATCTTCTCCATTGTTGTTTCAAGTCATCTGATATGTCATCATCCCAGTCTACTCCATCTTGACACAAGGTTTGAAGTATTCTTTTACCAATCAATATAAAGGGTGAGACCATACCCATAGGATCAAAAACAGAACTCACTGTTGACAATATACCTCTTCTAGTTATTGGTTTATCATTAATACTAATTCTGAACTGGAATGTGTCTGATTCAATGCACCATTCTACTCCTAAAGTTCTCTCTATTGGTAAGGCTTCACTAGAGAGGTCTAAATTCTTTAAACTTATAGCCTTTTCCTCTAAGCTTATTGCTTCTAGAACTTCTTTCTTATTTGACAAGAACTTGTGCAATTTGAAGCCACCCTTCGAGCATAATGCTTTACTATTCCTGATTAAAGATATGGCTTCTACAGTTGTAGGTAAAGATGTTAAACCATCATCTACATAAAATTCATTTTTAACAAAGGAAGCAGCCTCTGTTCCACATTGCCCAGCATAATCATCAGCAGCAGCTTTCAGTGCAAAACTTGCTACACTTGGAGAAGATGTAGCCCCAAATAAATGCACTGTCATTCTATATTCTTTGATTGTTGAATCAGGATCTCCATTTTCCCACCATAGAAAGCGGAGTAGGTCTCTGTGATCAGGCTTTACCTTTACTTGGTGGAACATTGCTTCTATATCACATGCAATTGCTACATGCTCCTTTCTAAATCTGCACAATACCCCAATTAAGTTATTTGTCAGATCCGGACCTTGTAAGAGATTCTTATTAAGTGATTCACTCTTATACATAGCACTGCAATCGAAAACTACTCTAATTTTGTCAGGTTTCTTTGGATGATACATACCATGATGTGGTATATACCATACTCTTCCATCATTGAAGTTTAGACCCTGGCATGGTGCCTCTTCTGCATAGCCTTTCTTTATGAGATCTTTCATAAATGCAACATAGTCTTGCAGAAAATCATTATTTTGCTTTAGCTTCCTCTTTAGACTCCTCAACCTACACAATGTTATTTCTTTACTATTAGGAAGCTTGACTTTATCATCTATAAGAGGAAGTGGTAACTCATAATGCCCATCTTTTAGTTGATGAATTCCATCTTTCATTTTTCTCAAGAAAATCTTGTCTTGATACGAAAAAGGAACATTTCCCGTCTCCCTTTCACTGAAATCAAGCTCAAATAACTTCTTAAGTTGTGCAAAATCAATTATTTCTTTTACTTTAGTTGGTGAGTAAAGAAAGCTACATTTGGTATCACCATTAATGATAACCTTATTGACTATTACTTTGCTAGTTAGGACTGAATCTGAGTCACTTGCATCTTGACAATCACCATTGACTCTCCCTATTATACTCCAACCAAGCAAAGTTCTCCTTGCGTAAGGCTCGTCATCTTTCCCAGGAATTAACTCCCTCGGTTTGATGGCACGAATACAATTTAAACCTATCAGGAGCCCAACTTCAACACTCCTATCATATGGCATTAATTCGTTTGCTATTCTCTGTAAATGAGGCCATCCTTCTACACTTTCTGGCCTCGGAATTTGATCATGTCTGGTTGGTATATTCTTCCGTGAATAAGTGACTGGAAGTGCAACCTCTATCCTTTCATTTTTACCACATACTATTAGCCCTTTAGTCTTTGTACTTTCAATTGTTTCTTCACCTGTCACTGTTGTTAACTTCAGGTGTACCTTGGAGCCTAGAATGTTCAGCCTATTCATGGTGGATTCTTTAATAAAACATGCATCTGATTGTTCATCTAATAATGCATAAACTAACACCTTTTTACTTATGTTACTTTCATGGTGTATCCATACTGGTACTATCATGGAATGCATCATATCCTCTGACTTTCTCAATATCTTTATTCTATTGGAAACTTCACTATCTTTAAGTTCCTCATCAACTTTGCTGGAGTTTACATTGGCTTCAATTATATGAGTTTCATTTGACAATGTTACTGTTTTTCCAGCTTCTTGTTCCTTATACATTTTGAGTAAGGCTTCCCTTTCTTTTATTCTTTCGAGTATAGCCTCATGAAGAGATGTTGGATGACGTCTCTTACATACTGTGCACATATTCTTTCTTTTGCAGTTTTTGATAATATGGCCATGTTTTAAACAACCCCTACAAAGAAATGATTTTTGGACATATTCAAATTTTGCCTTATTGTCAAGTCCATTAAACCCTTTACATTTATCAAGATCATGATCAGCCTTGCAAAAGTTACAATATGGTTTCTCTGGACTCTGTCCCTTGTCATCTCTATGTGCCTCTGTTTCTTTTACACCTGTTGAGTTAGTCACAAACCTTTTTGTCCCAAACATGTTTATTTCTGGTTTACCCTTCTTACTACTTATTGAAACATTGATATTATGACTCTGATTCATTGCCATTACTGCACTATATGATGAAATTGGATGGCAAGCTTTCTTTGCCTCCACTTCTATAAATTCACAAAAAACTGAAAATGGAAGGTAACCTGTATCACTTGCAAACCATTTGTAAACTATAGAATTCCATCTTTCTATAAGAGCTGGGGATAACTTCTGTAACATTTTGCTATTTTCTTGAGGATCATTTAAAATATTAAGGTAGTCTGTCGTTTTCATAACTGTTAAGCAATTCTTTAAGAAGTCTGACAATTTATGTAGTGCATGACCATCTTTATTTGAAATCTTTGGCCATTCACTCAATTTCCTTCTAAAAGCATTTGCCACAATAAACTTATTACCAAACCTATCCATTAATATACTTTTAGCCTCAAGATAAGCTTCTTCTTTGGGAACACGTAGAAGTCCTCTAATAGCATCCTTAGCTTCCCCGCTAGTATAGTGACCTAAATAGAAAAGTTTCTCTGCAGGTTCTGTAACTCTTGACTCTATAATAATCTCAAAGGTTTGAAGCCAGGTTGGAAACTCCAATAAATCTCCACTGAAAATTTCTGGTTCTGGCTTAGGCAATTCACTTTTACTCTTAGATGATAAAATATTTACCACATCTTTAAATACATTAATGTCTATAACTTGACTTGATCTATCTTGCCCAAATGATGCATTCAAATCTTTAAACTCTCTTTTTGGCTCAAAACTCTTAGCTTGTGGCTTAAGCTCCGGGCTTGCCTTTAAGAAAGTATTCTCTAATTTGGACACCTCTATCTCTAATTCACCCATACCTGATACATCCTTAGCAGCCATTTCTTGTTTTGGTAAATTAGGATTTACTTTCTCAATCTCTGTAAATTTATCAATAGATTCAAAATATTTTTGAAGATGAAGTTCTTTACTATCATCTAAATCTTTACTTTTAGACAATTCTAACTGAATGTCTTCTAGACTGGCTTGCTTTATTTCTTCTTGAGATGCAAGCCTATTTCTCATAGCAAGAAATCTTTTGTACTCATATTCTTTTTCTTTCAAGATTCTCTTATATTTTCTTAAGATCATTTGAAAGTCTGTTTCCCTTTCATAATGCTTTAGCTCAATTTTGTAGCTTAGCTAATTCTGCCTGTAACCTTTCATTCTGTGTAACATTATGCATAGATCTCTTTGTAGAATGGGAATGCTTTGATGATATACTATTTTGTGAATTTACTGAATTTGTTTCTTGTTTTAACTCATGTATTTTACTCTCAATTGTATGCATACAATTATTGTGCTCCTCAGTCTCAATTTTTAACTCCTGTAACAATTCATCCTGAGAACTTGGATCTACTTCCATTAATAAGTTAAAGGCATTTATAACTTCTTTAAACTGTAACTCTTCTGCCTTTTTACAAACATTAAGTTGATCCAAACTTACAACACTATCAAGACTTGATAATATCTCTGATAATATCTTTCTCCATGCTAGCCTAGCAGATGATAACCTCTTTGTATGCTGTGTTATTTGATACTCACGCCCTTTTTCTGTTAAAACCTTTTTCCTAGCACCCTTCATTGTCTCACTAGCCTCAGTTACCTGAGGTTTGTCACCTACAGCTTCTTCAGTAGCACTCATTATTACAACTATTTGGCTACTGACCTATATGGAACTTTAAACTCAAATTTGTACCTATTAGTCAAAAGTTCACTAGCCCTTGGCGAGGCCTGTAGACATGAAGAGCTTCTTTAAAGAGCAGAGATCTCCAGTGATTGCATAGGTTATCCTCTTGCTTTCGGATTCTCACGAACATTCACACCGTTCTTCTATCCTTCTTGACCTTGAACTATTTTGCAAGATGGGTTGATAGATGTGAATCCAATTCTCATGAGCATCCTCACTAACTTGTACAACGGCTGCATACAGGAGGTCTTGAGTCTAGTAGATGCAGGAAATCTTGAGACTGTTATTCTGCATACATATCTTGAATTTTTAACTGCTGTTCTGAGGAGGCTATGAGTTTAACTGTAGCAGAGAGCCAAGGACCGGTGGGTTTCACTGGAAACGCTTGGGTGATTTTTATAGCACTTTATTGCATCTTGGATACATCTTGATTTCTTCTCTTTACATGCAATTCATTACCATCCATTTTATCCCAATTACTTCCCAATTGTTTCCATTAAACTGAAATTAACAAATCTCTACTAATACATGCTTTACATATAACCCTTATTTCACACAATATATATCAATAATCACATTACAATCTCATTCAAATAAGTCTTTATATCACAATATATCATTTGCTTATACTAATATAAAATATATTGTCAGATTACATAGATATACTCAGATATATTACCTCAGACACCTCACTTGGCTTCTCTGAGTAACAAAATGGCTCCCAATGATTTCCCAGATTAGTTATGCAAATTCCCTATAGATGTCGTACACTTTAGAAAACGATATGAGGGTATACTTATCTATTTCATACTTATCTTATGTTAGTAATATCACAAAGCATAGGAACTGATTGTTTTAACTAAGTACACATTTTGTCCCTGCAGTAACAATATATATATATATATATATATATGTATATATATATGTATATATATATATATATATATATATGTATATATATATATATATATTTACATACATATATACATATATATATATATATATGTGTGTGTGTGTGTGTGTGTGTGTGTGTGTGTATTCATATATATATATATATATATATATATATATATATAAGAGAGAGAGAGAGAGAGAGAAAGATACATTTATAGATATCTCTTTCTCTTTATCTTTCTCTTTTAAACTTTATTCAATAGAATTCTTACTCACCGCAATATCCCAAAGGATGAACTAGTGTACGAGGACTGTCCATAGTGAGTAAGAAAGACCACTGCTTTATCTTAAGCTGAGGGGCGAGTCCTTCTTTGAAATCAAATGAGGGTATGCTTTTCTTAAGGTGTATTGAGACCAGTCACTCGAAAATTTGTAAATTTAGCCGCTTGTGAATCCAAATTTTCGTGACAAGAAAATAAATAAGCGCACTTTCGGGTTATTGGTCTGGACACTTCGGATTCCGTGTAAAATAATAGATAGAGCGATAGAGCGCCTGGACTGGTTCGGGGGACTTTCTACAACGGCCAAACTCCTGCGTTCATATTTCAATAAGATGTATGTATGATTCTGTATTTAAAACCACCTCGTCCTCGTCCTCCTCCTCCTCTCTTTTCCTCCCTCCTGCTGTTCCTCTTCCTCTTCCTCTTCCTCTTTCTCCTCCTCCTCTTTCTCCTCCTCCTCTTCCTCCTAACTCCTCCTCCTCCTCCTCCTCCTCCTCCTCCTCCTCCTCCTCCCACTTCCTCCCTCCTCCTGTTCCTGTCCCTCTTTCTCCTCCTCCTCGTCCTCCTCCTCCTCTTCCTCTCTCTCCTCCTCTTCACTGCATTTGCAAGCGAGCCAGCATCAGTATAACAGCTACAAAATGTTTAACTAAAAAAAAAAAAAAAAAAAAAAAAAAAAAAACTTTCCAAGTAAAATAGAACACAATGAAAAGAGATAGAAAAGAAAAAAATAATTTTATCTAAAATTTCTGAAAAAAACGGTCAGAAAAAAAATATTTCTCACTCCAACAGTATTTTACACAATCAATGCCAACCTGTGGTGTTCACGCAAATAAGTGGTAAACGCTTGAAAAAATAAGTCTTTTGTCACTGAACAACAGAAACAACAACCCCGTTGTTCACGGGCGAGCGATATATATTCATAGGAGGTCGCCTAACACCACAGCTATAAAGGTTGTGTCAGGCATTTTCGAGCTGAAGGCTGTTTTCCATTTCCAGTTCACTGCTAAACTTTTCGAAACAGTCAAAAGACAGAAGCAAATAAAAATACCCCCTCCACCAACAAAACGGAGAATGAAAAGCGCACATAAAATGTAAAGACCGGTAGATACACACATACACAAACATACAAACAAACAAGCACATACACGCACCCTATGCAAGAGTACACAAATATACGCCTAAACTACAAAAATGCACACAACAGACTTCAATAATAATGATATTACTACCACCACCACTACTTCTAATGATAATAATGATAATAACAATGGAATGCCTATCCGTACATCGATCGGCCGAGATCAAGACGCAGAAACACCCGCATGCACACAGGGAAAAAAAGTCTAGGTATAGTAAATGGTCAGACAGGAGCTCCGTGGTTTAGAACGCACTTCCTCTGCCCGCGTCTTTGAAGAGCGTGCTCGGGCGTGCGGGCTGGGAACTGATGGGACGTGAGGTGTGAGTAGTTGTGTGTATGCGTGGATGTGGGTGGGTCGGGTGCTTGTCTACGGGATGTGTGTGTGGGTGGGGGAGGGGACGTTGTGTGTTTGTGTTTGCTTGCCTGTGTGTGTATGTTTGTGTGTGTGTGTGTGTGTTTGTGTGTGTGCGTGTTTGTTTGTGT
>NC_061857.1:28537856-28542856 GCF_019202785.1 Penaeus chinensis
GCAAAGACGTCTCATCAACATACCGCCAGCCAAACCGAAACGGACGAGGGAGAATAAGGATATAGCCCGATAATGACGAAGTTGAGCTTCGGCCCGGAGCTATGCCAATGAGGGGAGCCCGGCGTGTCGACTAATGTCGAACTCGCTAACGTGTGTCAGCGGTGCCTGACCGGCTTTTGGTCCTTACCCGCCGTGGTGCCCAGGCCACAAAGCAGTAACCCCCAGCGACAATTGCCACACTTCTCGCGCCTTGGCGGGCGCGAACACGCTGACCCCTAATCCTCGGATGAGAAGGCCGGCACGTTAACCACATGTACTAGCATAAGGCAACGAGGGAGATGAGACGGGAGAATGTAGGTTCCGACCCACCCCCCCCCCCGTTTTCCCTCCTCACCTCCCCAACCTCCCTTTGCTTTGCCCGAGATCAGGGCATGATCATAATGCCCAAAGATCAAGCTACCTTAAATTTCCTCCGGGAAACGAAGGAGCTAACTGATGGGAGAAAAGTGAGTCTTTCCCCACTAAGTCCCGAGGAAAAGAGAACCAAGATGGTGCTACTTGGCTTCTCAGTCTCGTACGATGTGGAGCTGATCGCTTCACACCCACAGGTCGTGCAGGCTTCCCGAATGTCGAAGGGGAAAACCCCAACCAGGAAAGTCCTGGTGACCATGAAAGGTGCCCCAACCACTACCCTTGATCTGGGTAACTGGGGCACCTACAACCTTCGAACGTATGTGCCAGAACCACTTCGGTGTTTCAAGTGCCAGAAATACGGTCACCACAAGGCTAACTGTACAGCCAAGCCTAAATGTGGTGTCTGTAGCAAGGCACACAACACAGAGGTATGTCCCAAGGCATACAAAGAGGAAAAGAGGGACACAACAGCCAAATGTCCCAACTGTGCCAAGAAGCATCATGCCTGGAGCCTGACTTGCTCTGTCAGGAAAAAGGCGGCCCTCAGGCGACAAGAGGTTGCTCAAAACCGATCAGACTTTGTTCCTGCCCCACCGGGCACCCATGTCTGGGGAAGGAACAAAAGCGAAAAGGCCCCCCGACCTCCTAAGAGGAAGGAAGCCGCCCCCCAGCCGACACCGGATGTCTCCAACAAAAAGGAGTTTCCGACAATGCCAAAGGTGCAGAAAAAGAAACTAAAGAAAAAAGTTTCTAAGAGCACCACAAAAACCTCCCCAACAGATGATCATCTCCTCTTTGACGAGGACGATATGACTCTCCTGTTAACTGCTGTTGTCACAGCAGTAGTAACAGCCCTGGGGAGGTCGAGTGAGGAGGCCGAGAAGGCAGTTTCGGTCGCCATGACGGCAATGACCCAGACTGTCACAGCCCTGAAGGGAAGAAAGCTGGCCAGAGAAAAACCAGCCTCACCCTCACCCCAGGACGAGACTCCCCTCCCCACTCCAAACCAGGCCATGCCTTCACAGGCAGAGCCAAAACAGGCTGAATCTGTGCAGCCAGAGCCAGATCACGCTGACCTTGCCCAGGCAAGGCCAGCAAGGCCAGCCAAGAAAAAGCCTGAGAGAAAAGCCGAACCAACCAAAGTCAGAGCTACCAAAGGCTCTCCACCCCCCAGTGGACCCAAGGATACCCTGACAACAGACGAGGAGCCCTCAACCAGCGAGGACCTCGCAATGGAGTTGTCAGACTCCGACGATGTCTCTGATGTAACTATCACTGAGTAACATCATGACACACCATCTAAGCATCCTACAGTGGAACATCAATAGCTTCTCTGCAAAGAACGCTTTTCTCCAAGCAGTAGTGCGATCAAGGAACATTGACATTGTCATGCTCCAGGAGACATTAACAGTGGACACTGTTTGCTTCTCAGGGTACCATGCCTTCACACTGCCACGAACACCTGGCAAGAGAGGCTTGATCACCCTTGTGAGAGCAACAATCCCCTGCTCCGCAATAGCCGATGCATCGCACTGTGGAGACGATGTTGAATCCCTTGCTGTCGAGGTTCACCTGGCCGGGGGGCCCCTCAAACTGTACAATGTGTACAGCCGGCCACGCTGTAAAAGCTTAGACATCAGCCAGGTCTGTGCTTCTGCTGCACACGACCGAGTGATCATAGGGGGAGACTTCAATGCACACCACCCCATCCTGGCTCCCTGCCGGGCACCGGATGCGGCCGGCTATCACATAGCCGACGTGCTAGAGACATTCCCTGAGATCGCTCTCCTCAACACCCAAGAGCCAACGCATGTCAGAGGAGGGGTCCTAGACCTCACCCTGGCCACTGCGACTCTGGTGGGGAGGATTGGCTGGTGTGTCGATGAGACCGTCACAAGTGACCATTACGGCACTATAACTACCCTCATGGATGCTGGCCCAGCCGAAATCCTAAGACCAAATCCAAGATGGAAAACAGACAAGGCCAACTGGCAGGCGTTTCAAAACGCCTTGGCCCTCTGTCTGAGATGCAACAATCCCCCACAAAGCGAAAATGTGGAAGTGCTCGAAGCCAGCCTGCTAAACGCCATTAATGAAGCAGCCTCACAGACCATACCCAAAACTCGGCCTGGGTCCAGAAGTCACAAAGACGCCTGGTACTTCAATGACGAGATCAGGGAGGTCAACCACAGGGTGAACATGTGCCGAAAACTATTCCGAAGGCAAAGAACCCCTGACAACCTATCCCTCCTAAGGGAAGCTGTCACGGATGCCAAGGAAACTGCCAACAGAGTCAGGCAGGAAAAGTGGCTGGAATGGTGTGAGTCCTTCGACCACCAAACCACCCTTTTAGAGCTGTGGCAACGGGTCAAGCGAGCTACCAGCCGCTCAGCCCCGAGGTGCACCCATCACGACCCCCAAGCAGAGGCTAACAGACTGGCGCACGAGTTCTCTGCGAGAACGAGCAGCAACAGTCTGCCAGCCGAGCTGAGGGCAAGACAAGAGCGTCTACAGCCAGACTGACACACTCAGATCAGAGAAAGGGCAGCCGAACCCGATAACTCAGACGTTATCTTTTCTCTGAGGGAACTAAGGAAAGCCTATAAAACCAGTTCCAACACAGCCCCGGGCTCTGATGGGATCTCGTACCCCATTATCTCCCACCTAGGACTAGCAGGTGAGCGTGCACTCTTGCAACTCATCAACAAGTCCTGGGAAACTTCCACTCTACCCCAGAGTTGGAAGAGGACTACCATAGTTCCCGTCCCAAAACCAAAGGAGCCGGGGAAGTACCGCCCCATCTCTCTGCTCAGCTGCCTGGCCAAGACGGCCGAGAGGATGGTACTAAACCGGCTTCAATGGAAAACGGGACCCCCGCACGAACACCTTCACGGGTTCACAAGGGGCATGGGCACAGCACACAGCTTAGCCACGCTCTTAAGCACAATCAGCAAAGGCCCAGCTGTGGTGGTATTCCTTGACCTGGAGAAGGCTTTTGAACTGGCAAGTCCGCTTGCCATTCAGGAAAGCCTGATCCAGAAGGGAATCAGAGGAAAGCTCTTGGCTTGGATAGGTGACTACTTCAGGAACAGGACTGCCAATGTCAAATTCCAGGGTCACCTATCGCAGCACATGCCGCTCGAAAATGGAACGCCACAGGGTGGGGTTCTCAGTCCAGCCCTATTCAACACTTTAATGTCCTGCATCCTCAACATAAACCTCGCAGTGGGGTGCCAGATCATCTCGTATGCAGACGATCTCGCTATCACCTCCACTGGACCACGCAGCCAGAATAAAGCCCAGCGTTGTCTGGACCTCGTGTCAGAGGAGTGTTGTAGGACGGGACTAAAGATCTCTGGCTTTGAGACAGAGAGTTCGAGGCACAAGACTGAAAATCCAGGGAGTGGAATTAGAATGGGTCAAGGACTACCTATACCTTGGGGTAAGGATAGACCGGACCCTCTCCTTCCATAAGGAGGTCCAGTACCTGGTTGACCGAACCAAAGCAAGACTGTCTGTCATGAGAGCAATGACTGGGAGACGCATAGGGGCCAGACACAAAGTACTAAGATCATTCTATGTACATGCTGTCCGGCCCATTGTGGACTATGCCTCAGTCGCTCTAATTGCTGCAAAGAAAAAGCACACAGACAAATTAGAAACAGTCCAAAATGAAGCTGCCAGGATCATTCTGGGTGCCCCGAGGTGGACGAAGGTTCTCAACCTCCTGATGGAGGCAAACCTTCTCCCCCTGGACTCACGAATCGATCTAACGGCAACACAATTTCTGTCAAAGGTCATCCAGGCTCCCAGGAACACAAGCCTAAGACAAAAATTAGTCAGATGCCTCGAACAAGACAACGAGCTCGTTGCAAACAACTCCTGGCTGTCTCATACAGCCAGGGTGTTGATACGCCATCAGCTCAAAGAACAGCTTCTTGCTAAGGGCATGGACTCCCCCCACCCCGACTTTGCCGAAGCCCCGCCGTGGGCACTGAGCCTGATAGAGTTCAACATAATGAACCTGTCAATGAAAAAGAGCCTATACCCCATGCCTAGCCTAAAGGCAGAAGCCCACAGGGTCATTGCAGCCATCACTCCTCCGGGTAGTAGAACATACTACACGGATGGATCGGTCGATCCCTTGAGCCACACTGCAGGCGCCGGCTTTGCAGCTAGGGATGCCACGCGATCCATGAGGGTAACAGACAACGCCTCCTCGCTACAGGCAGAGGCAGTTGCAATCATGGGAGCCCTAGGCCACGCGTCCCTAAGGGAAGGACACGTGGTCATACACACAGACTCCAGGGCAGCCATTGACTGTCTTCAGCACAGCTCACCCACAGACAACATCTACCTACTGACCACGATTCTCACAATGGCACAGAGAATTCTTGCTCAGGGTAGAAGAATTATCATCAATTGGGTCCCAAGCCACATCGGCATCAGAGGGAACGAGCTTGCTGACAGACTAGCCGCCGCTGGCAGGGGTATGCCCCCAAATCCCATGACGATAAAACCGAGCCGAAAATTACTTATGGAGAAGTGTGCCTTGGTCGGTCGTACCTTCCTACGGCAGCTCCACA
>NC_061857.1:28547856-28550356 GCF_019202785.1 Penaeus chinensis
GAGACATTATTTGGGTTCTTAACTCTCTAAATACAACTAGACAGTTAGGGCTCACTATTATAACATTATTAGTCCTGAAACTTGATGAACCCAGATGTATTTAAAATGGATTTATGATGATTTAACCCAGATGTATCACTGTCTTAATCTGAACTAAAAAATACTCATGATCTTGGTAACACTTTTCAAAGCAGAGTGAGTACGTATGGTGAAATTTTAAAACATGGAAGATAAATCTTAATCACATTTATTAAATAATACATAGGGACAGTAGCGATAAAAGTAACTTTAACAGTTAAGAGATTCTTAATGAAACGTACAATAAAAATAAAATTGGACACTAGAAATCCTTAAAAGTAAAAAATGAGGAGGAAATCTTTAATAACGTACTAAAAAGATTCCGTGTTACCGCCTTACAGCTAGTATCATTGCAACCAATACATACACACAAAAAAAGTAAGAAAGAAAGAATTCTCTCTCTGAAGTGCTGAGTCACACCTTTCAGGACTTGTATATTAAACGACCCAGTAAGTAAGCATACACAAACGAGGCGAATCTCGGGGCAGGAAAGTTTTTTTTTTATGCCTGGGAAATGTTTATGCTTAGGAACCTTTGTTTACAACCTGTGTACACTAACTTCATTTCTTCCAGGCAGTTGCTATTTTTTTACACGGAAAAATGAAGAGTTACATTTGCCCTTAAACGAACACTGAAGAGAACAAAATGGACAAACCGTGACATTTCCGTTTCATTACCTTAGGGAAACTACCGTTTTGCAAAACGTGTGTGTGTGTGTGCGCGTGTGCGTGTGTGAACGTGTGCGTGCGTGTGTAAGTGTGGTAAAAATATAGATGAAATGTTAAAATATATGCATTCAAAAATAATATAAAAAACTTTAAAATAAAGAAAAAAAAATAATCAGGAAATCTCATTTTGGTTTTGGGTTTCATCCATTCCATTTCTCTTCAAGAATTGGTTTTGGAAACCCTCGAAATCAGACGATTTTTCCCTTTGGTTACGTCATACCTAAAGTTGACGAAGTGTGGCCGTTGATAAATGATACATGGCTTGGCAAAAGCAGCTGCAGTTCAGTCGATCGAACAGCCCTCCTCGAGCATCAATTCATTCGCTGTATATGAACAGAGGCACGGAAGCGAAAGACATGAGAATTATTTATGAGAGATATGGAACGATTCTGCTGTCATGTCAACAACAAATATTTCGAGATGTAAACCATTCGCTCGTACAGTATTGCCTGAAATTTAGTTTGGATGTACATACACAGAAGCACGGGATGTGCATCAGGTTTCACGCGTACGCTGCCTTTGATGTGCCTGGTCTCATTTCCGCCATTTCGAGTCGCTTGTTCGCCATCCGCGATTTTCACGTTTACCTATGTATAGAGATTTTTTTTTTATGGTATGAACATTTCGAACGCACAGTTCACAACCACACACACACGCACACACATACCCGCAGCCCCCCCCCCCCCCCACCCCCCCACCCCCACACACACACATACCGACACACAGACACATACACACACACACATAGACACATACACATACACGCACATACACACACAGACACACATACGAGTACATACACCACGCACAATGTATCCTGGTACCTTAGTCTACGGTTTTGGATAAGGTCACTACCGTCTTCAGAAGACCTTTGTTGCCCCTTAAGTAACCCGGCAAAAGAACGGGATAATGATGTTTTTTTTGGCAGTTCCGTTAGACAAATTAAGGCCGCTTAAACTGGCCGGCCATTATTCATCATTACCTTTATAGAGATTCACTACCTTTCCAAGAACATCTTGAGACATTATTTCGTACGAAACATGGCTTATATAGACAGAATAAATACCAACCAAGGGTTTAAAGTGTGTGTAATCCTTAAGAAAATAAGACAAAGAACACAAAATGTACTTTATCGGCATTTGCCCCACAGAGGTTGAAAGTAACAATGGCTAAAACAATTATCAGCTTGTGCTTTTCGAGGGCAAAGAAACAGAAAAGAAGCTCAAAGTGCAAGGGAGGAGCGGACGAGGAAAGGGAAAAGGAGATAGACGATGGAGACATCTGGCAACAATCATGACGAGTTGACGTCTATACCAGCAAGCTATGACAACATAAATCAGCCTCCGGGCTAGTACAGTGGTAACGTATCGGCTTCTCATCCGAGGGATCGGCGGTTCGCGCCCCGCCCAGGCACGAGAAGTTGCAATTGTCGCCTGGAGGTCACTGCTGCGGCTGGGCACCACGGCGGGTAAGGACTAAGCCGAGTCAGCACCAGCTGACACACGGTAGCGAGTCGATATTAGTCGACACAGGCCGGGCTCCCCTCATGGGCATAGCCCGGCTGAAGTTCAGCTTCCCGCTTATCCTTACAATACAAATGGTGAAAATTGTAGGAGCTTAATAAACTTATTTGGCCTAAAATGGAGCACACAGTAACAATTTACATGTTTTTTTCTCTCTTCCTCATTTGGATT
>NC_061857.1:28560356-28562856 GCF_019202785.1 Penaeus chinensis
ATACATATATATGCATATTATTCATATATATGTGTGTGTGTGTGTACAAACACACATACATCACAAAACCACACAAATATATATATATATATATATATATATATTCACATATATATATACATATATATAGGTCTACATATAGATTGATAGAGAGATAGGCACAGAGAGAGAGAAAGAGAGAAGCAAATATATATTGTTTAGTATTATATAACACTACCATGAATACTATTTGTTTGTAACGATGATATGCTCCATAGTGTCCTCGTTAATGAAGACATAAGCAACTAAAACATGTGTTACTTGAGGCCGTTAGGGTAATGAGTATAAGAAAAAAACTGCGATAATATTAACAATCGAAATATTGTTTATTGTTATCATAGTTACTGATTATATCAGTAGGAATAAGGGTAACAACAGAAATAATAATGATAAAATTAAGTTTTCAGCGTGAGTTTTGAGGAAACGAGAGAAGAAGTGATCTGACAGGCTCTGTCTGCGCTTCCGGCCCTCGTCTAGTTATCCGCAGTTTAGTTTTGAATAATTAATAATGTCAGTGTAAGACACTTGGATATGACACCTCATTTTGGCCAGCAACTTATCTTCTGGAATTTCGGTTCTTCTACAAATAAAAGAAAACTCGTATGCACATACGAACGTCGCTCACAAAGATGACATTTTTAGGCAGACGAGACGCAAGAAAACAAAGCTAGAAAACAGCATAGCCGACCCTCTCAATCTGAATGCTGAAGAAGGTTAATGCCTTTGCTACGCGCCTGCAGACACTCCCCCTACATACACCCCCGCACCCACACATAACACACACACACACACACACACACACACACACACACACACACACACACAACATACATACATACATACATACATATATATATGGCCCATTTATATACATATATACATACATGAAGGTGTATGCGTTCAAAGGGGGTCATAGATTGACTGCTCGACAATAAGTTTATTATCTGTTTTGTTAACAGGTGCAACGATATATTCAAATTATTGCGGTCTATACCATGATCTTCATTTTCATAACTTGAAAATGGAGATGAAGGCTCAAATAAAAAAATAAATTGTTGATAATCGCATATATATATATATATATATATATATATATATATGTATATATATATATATATGTATATATATATATATATATATATATATATATATATGTATATATATATATATATATATACATATATATATATATATACATATATATATATACATATATATATATATATATATATATATATATATATACATATATATATATATATATATATATATATATATATATATATATATACATATATATATATACATATATATATATATATATATATATATATATATATATATATATATATACATATATATATATATATATATACATATATATATATATATATATATATATATATATATATATATATATATATATATATATATATATATATATATATATATATATATACATATATATATATATATATATATATATATATATACATATATATATATATATATATATATATATATATATATATACATATATATATATACATATATATATATATATACATACATATATATATATATACATATATATATATATACATATATATATATATACATATATATATATATATATATATATACATATATATATATATATATATATACATATATATATATATATATATATATATATATATATATATACATATATATATATATACATATATATATATACATATATATATATATATATATATATATATATACATATATATATATATATATATATATATATATATATATATATATATATATATATATATATATATACATATATATATATATATATATATATATATATATATATATATATACATATATATATATATATATATATATATATATATATATATATATATATATATATATACATATATATATATATATACATATATATATATATATATATATATATATATATATATATATATATATATATATATATATATATACATATATATATATACATATATATATATACATATATATATATACATATATATATATATATATATACATATATATATATATATATATACATATATATATATACATATATATATATACATATATATATATACATATATATATATATATATATATATATATATATATATATATATATACATATATATATATATATATATATATATATACATATATATATATATATATATATATATATATATATATATATATATATATATATATATATATATACATATATATATATATATATATATATATATATATATATATATATATATATATATATATATATATATATATATATATATATATATATATATATATATATATATATATATATATATATATATATATATATATATATATATATACATATATATATATATATATATATATATATATATATATA
>NC_061857.1:28570356-28582856 GCF_019202785.1 Penaeus chinensis
ATGCAGTAAATATATTCAATTTAACATTAGAGCCAAATTTTAAGAGACAGCTGAGAGTTGAGGTGGCTGCTCTCTCGGAGGTGAGAAGACCTGGCAGCGGCATGATTAGTGTGGGGGGCTACTCTTATTATTGGTTGGGCCGCAGCGATGGCCACCATCTC
Organism: Penaeus chinensis; assembly: GCF_019202785.1. NCBI lineage: Eukaryota > Metazoa > Arthropoda > Malacostraca > Decapoda > Penaeidae > Penaeus > Penaeus chinensis. Next base: position 28,570,518 of record NC_061857.1, read on the forward strand.
CAGGGAGTAGCCATAGCCATCTCCAATGGACTTCAACCCTCGTAAGGTGAGGTCACTCCAGTCGATGAGCGTATTATGGTATTGAGACTGAAGCTTTCATTTGGCTTCATGTCTCTCATTGGTGTGTACGCTCCTACGGATGTATATAAACTTGAGGTGAAAGAGATGTTTTATGCCAAATTTGCATCTGTGACAGACAGCTGTCCTCGGCTAGATATTCGGTTATTGTCCTGGGTGACTCCAATGCAGTATCCGGCTGCGATCGAGCTGGCTATAAGATGTCTGTCGGTCCTCATGGTTCAGGAGCTGATGCTGGCAGCGAGAACAGCCTCCTTTTCCGTGACTGCTAGGTCCCAGAAATTGAGGATTTCTGGCTCCTGGTATCGGCGTTCTGACCTGCATCGTTGGACTTGCTACAGTGATACACGTAGTGTGGCCAAAGAGATTGACCACATCCTCGTTAGCACTCGATGGAGGATCCTCCAGACTGCAGGGTGTATCGAAGCACCGAGTTCTGTGGAAATGATCATAGACTAGTTATGGCTACTCTCCGGGACCCCCGTCGCCCAAATGAACACCCTAGGGTGTTTCATGTGACAGATTGAGGGAGGATGAGTGTGACGGGGGTTTGCCGAGGCTATCTCTGGTCGTTTCACAGCACTCGAGGGCCTGACAGAACCTGTTTTTCTGTGGGACACCTTCAAGCGTGAAACACTTGATGCAGCCCAAGAATCGATTGGTGAACGCCCAAGAGCAAGACAGAATTCCATCTCACAGGAGACACTGGAAGCCACAGATGCTTGTTGTGAGGCTCGATTGTCTGGGGATCGTAACTTGCACCATTCTCTGGTGCGCAGGACTAGGTCACTGTTAAGAAGGGATAAGGAACAATTTATCAGGAATCTTGCAGAGGAGGTCGAAAGCCGTTTCTTAGTAAATGACCTTCGTCCTGCAAACCAAGCCCTGAGAAAGCTGAATTCTAAGCTCTCCACACAGATGATTGCAGTCCGCTCAGCAAGTGGCTAGATAATCTCAGATCCTGATGCATGTGCATGTGCGTTGGGCTGAGTATTTTGAGCAGTTGTATCAGGTTGATCCACCAACAGTTAACATGGATGCAGGTAATGTTGAGATTCCTCTGCCAGACCCACCCATCAGCGAGGGTCCACCCTTCCTGACTGAAGTCAGGCAGGCAATTTCCAAGCTGAAGAGTGGTAAAGCAGTAGGTGTTTATGGCATCCCAGCTGAATTGTTAAAGGCTGCTGGAGAACCTATGGCAAGGGCCTTGCATGCAGTCCTGTCTGCCATCTGGCAGACTGGTACCATTCCCCCTGACCTGCTGAGGGGTTTTGTCATCCCTCTCTGGAATGGGATAGGGGATCGGTATACTACTCAGTATACCAGGCAAGGTACTCGCGCACATCCTACTGAGACGTATCAGCCTCCCAGCTGAGGCACCAAAGGCCGGAGCACTCTGGATTCACTCCTGGTAAGTTCACATTAGCTCTACTGGGTAGAGCTAATGTCCAAATTCACTGTTGAGCAACTCTGGGCAATATCAAGGTTACAGACCTTGACTTTGCTGATGATATTGCCATTCTATCTGAATCTCTGGTAACCCTAGTGGCGGCTCTTGATGCATTTAGCAATGAAGCGAAGCCCCTGGGGCTAGAGGTCTCCTGGAACAAGACCAAGATCCAGGATTTTGGGGCCTACTAGGAGACCCTGTACAGTCGGTACATGCATCGAAGTCACAGAGTATTGTATACCTCGATAATGCAGTTCACGACTATGGGTTGTTAGACCAGGAAGTCAGTAGATGGATTGGCCTGGCAGCAGGGGTCATGAAATCTCTTGACAAGAGTATTTGGAGATGCCGGTACCTGTGCAAAAGGACCAAGCTACATGACTTCAAGGCCCTGATACTGCCAGTTTTACTATATGGTAGTAAAACCTGGATGCTGTCTTGTGCTTTGGAATCTCGTCTTGATGCCTTTTGTAACAGATCCTTGCACTGGATCATGGGGTGCAGTTGGCAAAACCATGTGTCCAACCACCGGTTGCACCGTGAGACCGGTACAGGACCTGTTACTTGCACAATCCGCAATCACCAACTCAGCGTATATGGCCACTTGGCTCGATTCCCGCAGGATGACCCTGCCCACCAGGTTGTCTCTGTCCGAGACAACCCTGGGTGGAGGTGGCCTGTGGGACGACCGAGGAAGTCGTGGCTTGGGCAGATCGATCAAACCTGTCGTGAGGAGCTAGAGATAGGCCGGGCCCCTGCCTGGCGGCTCGCCATGATGGACCCTCGTAGGCCCAGTGTTCATATCCGTAGCTAATTGCTCTCTCTCTCCGAAGGTTAAGTAAAGATCAAATCAGGCTTGTTAGACAGCCAAATCTTTCCTTGTAGAAATCACGACTCTTTAGGTTTCAAAAGGGTACTTTCGTTTCATGTTTATGTTGTTAAGAACTTTTAACCTTTGCATGATAAGATTAACACTTGAAAGTGTGACAGTAATGATGAAATACTACAGATGCAACACTTACAACTGCTACTACTTTTACTACTAATACTATACTAACATTACTACTATCATTGCTGATGCTACTAATCGTAATACTGACAATGGCAATAGGAACAAATTGATAAGGATTAAAATAACAAAAGCGATTGCGATTTTCGAAGCCATTTTTTTCGGAATTCTGGGATAGAAGTAGTCCTATTGCCCAGGGTTTCCAACTGCCTAAAATTGCATTGGAAAAGTTGTGGGTTAAATTTACAATCACAGTCTATGTTGTCCCGAAAAGGTAGTGGACACGTACCTGAGTCTGAGCTGGACCTGGGGAAGAAGGGTGCAAGGAGGCCCACACAACCCACGGTTCACAGTAACTCTATTAACATGTTAGAAACTCGTTAGAAGAAGAACCCCATCCCATTATTACAATCTCTCCAAATTTACGGCATGTGCGTACCAAAGTGACATTAAAAGTGCGTTCGAAAGTAGTGTGCGTATTGTGCGTTTGAGCATGAGGATTCGTGAATCCGAGGTTCCGAAGCGGAGGGCGCAGCAGTCTACCTGGGGGGCGACGTGACTGAAAACGTGAGTCTTGACTGAGCGGCCATTGCTCCATTCACTCCCAGGTACACGGGCACACGGTGGACTGACTTTGTAATTGGTTCGAACATCTGGAACCTTGGTTACATCTAAGTATACTGGTGAAGTATATACTTTGTGTGTTAGGGTATGAGGTGAAGCATAAGGAAATAAGTGGTGTTATTGTTGTTATGCGGTAATCCGGTTTTCTGGGGGGGAAAAATGTATTAAATCGCCGTTAGAATTGTTAAAGAAATTTTCATTTTGTATGATATTCAATGTTTTGTTGTGTGCAATATAATTAATGAAATAATTAAAACTTGTGAAATATTGTTCAATTTAAATAAACCTACTGTGAGAAGATAACCTAAGAATACTAAGAAACTACCATGATAACCTAAGACTATTAAGAAACGTTAAATGAGAATTATCTAATTGTAATGAAAATACTGGATGATGCACGTAATGTATAGATAAAGGAATACTTATTTAAGTCTGCTACCAACAAATATAATAGAAATAAGGACTATTACTGGAAACACTAAATCATTTTGAAATAAGTAATAGAAAGATAACTACTTAACAAAAGAATACTAAATAATAACTTCATAACTAGTGATTCAAAAATACATTTGATGATTATTCATAAACGTATAAATTCAAGAAAATAGTAAAATCTACGAACTTTACGAACTTCAGATATACTTGAATTTCATTTATAAGCTATAATATAAGCTATTCTCATTACTTGTTGTAATTATTCCGCTGCTTCCCCTAGATATCTTAAAGCTTAATTTTACATAAACTATCAACCTCCACTGTACTGCACTGTACTACAAGCGGGATTGTTACACCATACATACCAAATAATATTTCGGTAAAGCTTAAGACTACGTCTCCACTACTTTAAGATGGATTATGTTCTGAAAAAAAAATCTGCTTACGATCTATGTTACTGTTTTGTCACAGTTTATATCTCTCTATAGATTTTGCTATTTTCATAAATTGTGTAACACGCCAGTACACACTTCCTCTACTCACCAAAGCTTTATTTTTATAATAATAATAACAGCAGAGATAATGATAGTAATCATGCTAATGATAACGTTAATAACAATAATGATAAGAACGATAATGAAAATATGGTCAATGATAGTGATAATGATGATAATAACAAAACTACTACTGTACTACTACTACCATTACTGCTACTACTATTAATGATAATGATAACAGTTATCATTGTCATTATTACTTTAATAATAGTAATAATAATTATAATTATCATTATTATTATTATTATTATTATTATTATTATTATTATTATTATTACTATTAATTTTAACGTTATAATAACAATAATGATTATTATCGGTATTATCATAACAATAACAAGGATCATTAATTAATCCTTAATGTAAAAATAAAAGGCAAAAAATGACATTCACATTTTATATTTCGGCCTCCCACCCTCTCTTAGCCTCTGTCGGACTCTGGACTCGCATGAGTTGCATAAACGAGCGAAAAGGACAAAATATCTCATGCTTTGTTCGCGCGTCAATAGCCCGTGCTGAGTGAGGCACGATGGACGTTGCACGACGAGATGAGGAAATAGAACTTGCTGCATTCTTGCATAGTCAAAAACCCACGGTGCTGCATTCTTGCATAGTCAAAAACCCACGGTGCTGCATTCTTGCATAGTCAAAAACCCACGGTGCTGCATTCTTGCAGAGTCAAAAACCCGGTGCTGCATTCTTGCATAGTCAAAAACCCACGGTGCTGCATTCTTGCATAGTCAAAAACCCACGGTGCTGCATTCTTGCATAGTCAAAAACCCACGGTGCTGCATTCTTGCAAAGTAAAAAAAAAAAAAAAAATTACGGTGCTGTATTCTTGCAGTCAAAAACCTATGGTACTGCATTCTTGCAGAGTCAAAAACCCGGTGCTGCATTCTTGCATAGTCAAAAACCCACGGTGCTGCATTCTTGCATAGTCAAAAACCCACGGTGCTGCATTCTTGCATAGTCAAAAACCCACGGTGCTGCATTCTTGCATAGTCAAAAACCCACGGTGCTGCATTCTTGCAAAGTAAAAAAAAAAAAAAAAAAAAAATTACGGTGCTGTATTCTTGCAGTCAAAAACCTATGGTACTGCATTCTTGCAGAGTCAAAAACCCGGTGCTGCATTCTTGCATAGTCAAAAACCCACGGTGCTGCATTCTTGCATAGTCAAAAACCCACGGTGCTGCATTCTTGCATAGTCAAAAACCCACGGTGCTGCATTCTTGCATAGTCAAAAACCCACGGTGCTGCATTCTTGCAGAGTCAAAAACCCGGTGCTGCATTCTTGCATAGTCAAAAACCCACGGTGCTGCATTCTTGCATAGTCAAAAACCCACGGTGCTGCATTCTTGCATAGTCAAAAACCCACGGTGCTGCATTCTTGCATAGTCAAAAACCCACGGTGCTGCATTCTTGCATAGTCAAAAACCCACGGTGCTGCATTCTTGCATAGTCAAAAACCCACGGTGCTGCATTCTTGCATAGTCAAAAACCCACGGTGCTGCATTCTTGCATAGTCAAAAACCCACGGTGCTGCATTCTTGCATAGTCAAAAACCCACGGTGCTGCATTCTTGCATAGTCAAAAACCCACGGTGCTGCATTCTTGCATAGTCAAAAACCCACGGTGCTGCATTCTTGCATAGTCAAAAACCCACGGTGCTGCATTCTTGCATAGTCAAAAACCCACGGTGCTGCATTCTTGCAGAGTCAAAAACCCGGTGCTGCATTCTTGCATAGTCAAAAACCCACGGTGCTGCATTCTTGCATAGTCAAAAACCCACGGTGCTGCATTCTTGCATAGTCAAAAACCCACGGTGCTGCATTCTTGCATAGTCAAAAACCCACGGTGCTGCATTCTTGCATAGTCAAAAACCCACGGTGCTGCATTCTTGCATAGTCAAAAACCCACGGTGCTGCATTCTTGCATAGTCAAAAACCCACGGTGCTGCATTCTTGCATAGTCAAAAACCCACGGTGCTGCATTCTTGCATAGTCAAAAACCCACGGTGCTGCATTCTTGCATAGTCAAAAACCCACGGTGCTGCATTCTTGCATAGTCAAAAACCCACGGTGCTGCATTCTTGCATAGTCAAAAACCCACGGTGCTGCATTCTTGCATAGTCAAAAACCCACGGTGCTGCATTCTTGCATAGTCAAAAACCCACGGTGCTGCATTCTTGCAGAGTCAAAAACCCGGTGCTGCATTCTTGCAGAGTCAAAAACCCGGTGCTGCATTCTTGCATAGTCAAAAACCCACGGTGCTGCATTCTTGCATAGTCAAAAACCCACGGTGCTGCATTCTTGCATAGTCAAAAACCCACGGTGCTGCATTCTTGCATAGTCAAAAACCCACGGTGCTGCATTCTTGCATAGTCAAAAACCCACGGTGCTGCATTCTTGCATAGTCAAAAACCCACGGTGCTGCATTCTTGCATAGTCAAAAACCCACGGTGCTGCATTCTTGCATAGTCAAAAACCCACGGTGCTGCATTCTTGCATAGTCAAAAACCCACGGTGCTGCATTCTTGCATAGTCAAAAACCCACGGTGCTGCATTCTTGCATAGTCAAAAACCCACGGTGCTGCATTCTTGCATAGTCAAAAACCCACGGTGCTGCATTCTTGCATAGTCAAAAACCCACGGTGCTGCATTCTTGCAAAGTAAAAAAAAAAAAAAAAAAAAATTACGGTGCTGTATTCTTGCAGTCAAAAACCTATGGTACTGCATTCTTGCAGAGTCAAAAACCCGGTGCTGCATTCTTGCATAGTCAAAAACCCACGGTGCTGCATTCTTGCATAGTCAAAAACCCACGGTGCTGCATTCTTGCATAGTCAAAAACCCACGGTGCTGCATTCTTGCATAGTCAAAAACCCACGGTGCTGCATTCTTGCATAGTCAAAAACCCACGGTGCTGCATTCTTGCATAGTCAAAAACCCACGGTGCTGCATTCTTGCATAGTCAAAAACCCACGGTGCTGCATTCTTGCATAGTCAAAAACCCACGGTGCTGCATTCTTGCAGAGTCAAAAACCCGGTGCTGCATTCTTGCAGAGTCAAAAACCCGGTGCTGCATTCTTGCATAGTCAAAAACCCACGGTGCTGCATTCTTGCATAGTCAAAAACCCACGGTGCTGCATTCTTGCATAGTCAAAAACCCACGGTGCTGCATTCTTGCAGAGTCAAAAACCCGGTGCTGCATTCTTGCATAGTCAAAAACCCACGGTGCTGCATTCTTGCATAGTCAAAAACCCACGGTGCTGCATTCTTGCATAGTCAAAAACCCACGGTGCTGCATTCTTGCATAGTCAAAAACCCACGGTGCTGCATTCTTGCATAGTCAAAAACCCACGGTGCTGCATTCTTGCAAAGTAAAAAAAAAAAAAAAAAAAAAAAAAAAAAAAAAAAAATTACGGTGCTGTATTCTTGCAGTCAAAAACCTATGGTACTGCATTCTTGCAGAGTCAAAAACCCGGTGCTGCATTCTTGCATAGTCAAAAACCCACGGTGCTGCATTCTTGCAAAGTAAAAAAAAAAAAAAAAAAAAAAAACAAAAAAAAAAAAAAAAAAAAAAAAAAAAAAAAAAAAAAAAAAAAAAAAAAAAAAAAAATTACGGTGCTGTATTCTTGCAGTCAAAAACCTATGGTACTGCATTCTTGCAGAGTCAAAAACCCGGTGCTGCATTCTTGCAAAGTAAAAAAAAAAAAAAAAAAAAAAAAAAAAAAAAAAAAAAAAAAAATTACGGTGCTGTATTCTTGCAGTCAAAAAACCTATGGTACTGCATTCTTGCAGAGTCAAAAAGCCACGTTGCTGCATTCTTGCATAGTCAAAAACCCACGGTGCTGCATTCTTGCAGAGTCAAAAACCAATGGAGCTGCATTCTTGCAAAGTAAAAAAAAAAAAACAAAAAACACGGTGTTGCATTCTTGCAGAGTCAAAAACCCGGTGCTGCATTCTTGCAAAGTAAAAGAACACGGTGATGTGTTTATTTCAGTTAAAAACCCGAGGCGTTGTGTTTATTGCAGTTAAAGAAACCACGGTGTTAAGTTTATTGCCCCCCCCAAAAAAAAGAAAAACAAAAAAAAACATGTTGCGGTGTTAATTGCAGTTATAAAAAAAAACACGGTGTTGTGTTTATTGCAGTAAAAAAAAAAAAAAAAAAATTGTGTTTATTGCAGAGTTGGAAAAAACAAAAAACAAAAAAATAATTGCTTTACTGACTACAGCAGGAAACTCACGAAGTGTGTTGGTCGGATTTCGGGAAACACAAGAAAGGATGGAGGCGGAAATGGAAACAGCTGGAGACGGTGTTGCGTGGATAGACAAGGATATACGAGAGCCTGAAAATCGCGAACCCGATGGTGGAAGAACAGAGGAGGGAACGCCTCTTGCACCCCTCAGTCCTGGAATGTCAAGGGGGGAAGAAAGTCCCCAGGTTTACTCCGTTGTCAACTCTGGAGAAGGGACTCCCCGTAGTCCAATGAGTGAACATAGGGGGAAGGAAAGTTCCCGAGTCTACCCTGTCGTCAACTCTGCCCAACGTGAGCCCTACCCAGGAAGTCACTTGGCAGACTCTGTCGCCCTATGGAGTGATTAAAGGGACTCCGGAGAGACCTTGTGAGGAAGGAAAGCCATAAGGAGTCTGCTTCAGAATCTTCGAGTGACAACAGCGACAATAAGAAACGGAAATCAAGGCGACAAGAACGCACTACATCAGAATCCTCAGATGATGAGGACAGCTGCTCAGACACTGAATCAGAATCACTTAGCAGTGGCAGTGACAAAAGGGGGCAGAGACCTAAACGACTTCTCAAGCAGAGCACTACCGAAACTTCAAGTGATGATGGTGACATGATAACACACTGGCCAAAACGAAAATCTAAACGACTTCGCAAGCAGAGCACTACCGAAACTTCAAGTGATGATGGTGACAAGATAACACACCGGCCAAAACGAAAAATTCGCAAATCCAAAAAGACCCACTCCCACCCAAAACAATCAGACTAAAATGTTCACAAAAAAATGCTAGTAGAGGTAATACAAATGTTACAGGTGAAACTTCCCAAGCTAAATGGTAGTAGCCCTGAGGAGTATTGGGCCTTCCGGAGTCGGTTTGAGCAAGAATTACTTCGCACATCTATGCTCCCGCGGGTAAAACTGAACCGCTTATTTGACCTTTGCGATACTAAGGTGAAAAGGTACATTACACATTGTATGGGATATCCAAGGAAAGAGGGCTTAAAGACAGCACTGAAAATACTTGATGTAAAGTATGGAGATAAAAATCTGTACATGAGTTGCATAGAAGTAGAGCTGACAAGTGGGCCACGGGTGAGGGAAGGTGATCACGAGGGCATCTCGGAGGTGTCCCTAAATCTGACATCACATATTCATAGATTGGGAAACTGAGCCATATTGATAAGTAACAGGTGGTGAGAAGTCTGGTAGACAGAATGGATGACTGACTTCAGTCCAAGTGGCATGCCATCTGGACTGGAAAAAAGCGATCAAAAATCCCTTATTTAAAGAACATTAAGGAATTCCTACAAAAGGAGATGGACGCCGCACGTAGGTGTGCTCACAAACCTCTAGCATTTACCAAGACCCAGTTCAGTGATGCAGGACGAAGCCGAGAAGTTAAGCTCATGGATAATGTACCCAGACGAGCATTCAAGTCTGCAACAAGACAACAAACCACAGATGTAGGACTAGCCACAAAAACTAGTGTTGAATCCTGGAAACGAAGTGATGAATGTCGCTTGTGTACAGAGCCCCACCCCATTTTCATGAGCCCTGTATCCAAGTCACTCAGCCCTGAGCATTGCAGAAATGTAGTAACAGCACAGAAGAGATGCTCCATATGCCTTAAGGACAGCCACCTATATACAGAATGCAAGGCGAAACCCTGTGACATTAATGGCCGTGGAGGAAAGCATTCATGATGGTTACAAAACACTCAAAAACCACTCAAATTAATGTAGAAAATGAAAGACTTGGACAAACTGTTGAGGCTGCGGCCTCACAGCAAAAATGACAAAGTGATCATTCTCAGATAACATTAACAGCACGGGTGGAAGCTGTAAGGAGCGAGGTGGCCCTCCCTATTGTTCGAGTGATAGTAACATCTGCTGAGGGTACCGATGGACGAACCCTGATGACATGCGCCTTGCTGGACTCTGCCAGTTCCCGGTCTTTCTGTTCCATCAAGGTAGTAGAGATGCTTCAGCCAAAAGAGAGAAGAGAGACAACATTGATTACTACACTGACACAAGAAACTTACCATGACACAAAACAAGTTGATCTCGTGGTTAGGGGAGTGTGCAAAGGGAAGAACAAAAATTGAGCACTGCTCGCTGGCCACACCTACAAGACCTGGCTCCTATTCAGGCACACCTACCACATTGGAGTGTAGAGCTACTGATTTGGCAGGACGCCCCCTCAGCACTTATGCCCCTAGAGGTCAGAAGGAGAGGAGGAGAACCCTTTGCGGTTAGGACAAAATTAGGATAGGCAATTAATGGTCCAATGAGCAGGTCACTGGAAGCAAAAATTGGGACCTACATAAGTGAGGTGCCCTGCACTACGACACAAGCAGCATGTTTGGATGATCAGCTTAAGAAATTTTGGGACCTTGGAGAGGAGTACACAGATGAAAAGGGATGATCAGTGGAGGACTATCAAGTAATACATTTGTGGGACAGAGAAGGAACCATGGTCGACGGACATGATGAATTTCCAATCCCTTTTAAGGAAACTAAACCCCATGTTCGTGGTTTCTTTGCTTTGATCTTATTAGCAGTAACCTTTGGTTCTTTTATTTTGGTATCCTCTGGGATATAGATTCTCTCGGGCTTATTAAAACAATACAGTATTTTCATAAATTATATTGCTGAATCGTATATGGTAGTTATCAGGAGTGCCGTCAGTGAAGTGTTGGAGGACGAACTATCCAAGCCAAAACTGTCATGCATCTGGGGTGGAATAGCACAAGCAAAAGATAGCCACTGGTAGAGCGGGCTGCAGCTGTCAGCTTCTTGGCACAAATAGGAAGGGATGCAGATATCAGCTACTCGGCAAATATAGAAGGGGCTGCAGATATCAGCAACTCGGCACAAGATGTACAAAATACATTAAGTGGACTTACAAAGTGTTCAGGTTGACATGAGGCTTTGGTGGGGTCGAAACTGCCATCCGAACGGTGGAGGCGAACCAAAGGGACACTTACATCACACACACACCATATACGCACAACACATACATACAATTATGCACAAACGAAATATTGAAACCATCACTAAAACATAAACCCTTTACACCCCAGTTACCAGACATTTGGATTATGGTGAGAAGACGACTCACTGGCCTGAAAATGTGTCTTCAAAGGGATAAAATCCTGAAGGCTAAATATATAGAAGAAATGGAGAAGTTGCTCCAAGAAGGACATGCTGAACAGGTACAGGGAGAAGGACCACCAGGAAAGACGTCGTACCTCCCACACCACCCGTCATTCAATCCTAACAAGCCTGAGAAAATATGCATAGTGTTCGACTATGCTGCTTGTTTTGAAGGCACCATCCTAAATAAACAGGTCATGCAAGGACCGGACTTGATGAATGACTTGCTGGGTATCCTGCACCGGTTTTGAGAAAGAAGAGTTGCAGTAGCCGCTGATATCAAGGCTATGTTTCACCAAGTAAAGGTCACTCCAAAGGACCGTGATGTTCCAAAGTTCTTGTGGTGGCATAAGGGGGATTTCTCTGTGAAGCCAACAGTATATCGCATGACTGTGCACTTGTTCGGAGGTGTTTGGAGCCCAGCATGTGCATCATTCGCTTTACAGAAGACACTATCTAAAACCAAATTCGCAGATGTCAAAAGGGACTTCTATGTAGATGACCTCTTGATGTCTGTAGAGAATGAGGCAATTGCCATTCACCAGGCAAAGCAGTTGAAGGACCTAGAACTCAGTGGCTTTCACTTAAGTAAGTGAATGTCAAATTCTAGAGAAATTATTACTGCGATCCCACAGAAGGACAGGAGTCCTCCTGTTATAGATATTGGTCTAACAAAACAGGACTTACCAACCGACAGGGCCTTAGGAATCCTGTGGAGGTTAGAGAGTGATATGCTTCAAATCAGAGTAACCGTACCGAACAAGCCAATCTCAAAATGGGGTATGCT
>NC_061857.1:28600356-28602856 GCF_019202785.1 Penaeus chinensis
GGGAAGTAGCCATTGCAGAATCCATGGGACAAGGTCAGGGATTCGCTAAAGGCAATTGCACTAAGTCACGTATGACCAGACGCTACAAGTGTTTAAAAAACTCAGTGCCTCTTGCACTAACAAGATCCACACACAAATACATGAAACTTTGATGTATTTTGTAATCAATTTTCTTTAATGTATTCTACATACACTTATGTTTATCATATACTTTGTTTCAACTAGCTACTTGCTAAAACTCTATACGTGTTGATGTATCTGAAAGTTGTATTTTTTGAAAATGAATACAACTAGTTGTGTTCACAACGTTTTATCATTCCCTCGCTTTTTTCCATCTGTAAACTGACCAACGATAATACTGTTTATTTGGTAAACTGACCAAAATCTTGGTCATTTTGCAAAATGTTGAGAAATTTAGGTCATTTTGCAATGTGACCACGAATTTGGTCTTTTTGTAAAATGGCCGGCAATTTTGCAAAATGACCGTAACATACACACACACACACACACACACACACACACACACACACACACACACACACACACACACACACATATACATACATTCATACATACATATACACACATACACATGCATATTTATATATATATATATATATATATATACATACATATATATTTGTGTGTGTGCACATATGTACATATATTATGTATTATATATATATATATATATATATATATATATATATATATGTGTGTGTGTGTGTGTGTGTGTGTGTGTGTGTACACATATGTACATATATTATGTATTATACATATATATATATATATATATATATATATATATATATATATATATATATATATATATATATGTATGTATGTATGTACATACACACACACATATATGAATGTGTGTGTGTGTGTGCGTTTGTGTGAGTGCGTGTTTGTGTGTGTGTGTATGTAAAGGCTCTATATGAGAACACCTTAAACATATGGTTTAGCAGGAGTAGTGAAAGGGACGGTTGGCTTAACCTCTTTTATTGAGAAGCGTAAGCAACGCAGATATTCACACGGATACAAGTCTTTGGTAAGGCTTAGTGCTTGGTCGTCAGTCCGCAGGGGAGCGCGGCTGGGGCCTGCCCCGACAAGCAGTCGGCGGGTACTCCCTCAAGCGACTCTCTGAAAGGACTCTCCCTGACCTGGGTTATTCTGAGTCTTAAGTACTGGTGGGTGCGTGGGGCACGCCCTCCTTTGACCAGGGCGCCGGGTGTTTCCCTCGAGGCGCTTCCTGTCATTCCGGAGTAAGGTCAGGTCAACCAGCTGCCTGGGCCTGTATATATATACATTCATACGTACATACATATATATGTATATATATGTGTGTGTGTGTGTGTGTGTGTGTGTGTGTGTGTGTGTGTGTACATACATTCAAACATAAATACACACACATATACATAATATATATGTATACATATGAATATATGTTTACATATATATACACAGAGAGGGGGGGGGGGAGAGAGAGGGGGGGGGGAGAGAGAGAGGGGGGGAGAGAGAGAGAGAGAGAGAGAGAGAGAGAGAGAGAGAGAGAGAGAGAGAGAGAGAGAGAGAGAGAGAGAGAGAGAGAGAGCAAGAAAGCGAGAGAGAGAGAGAGAGAGAAAGAGAGAGAGAGAGAGAGAGAGAAAGAGAGAGAGAGAGAGAGAGAGAGAGAGAGAGTGAGAGAGAGAGGGAGAGAGAAAGAGAGAAAGAGGGAGAGAGAGAGACAGAGATAGAGATTGATTGATTAAGATTTGCGAAGATATAACTTCGCCCGGGCCTTCCATATATGACCTAGCCTGTAGAGAGAGGGAAAGAGAGAGTGGTTTACCCTCAGATAAACATAGACGCAGCTTTCACTACCCCCTACACTTAAGGCGAATATTGCGAGGGCCACTCTTTTTGTCTGAAATTTATCCACCTCGGTTTCTTTATCATAAAAGTTCGCTCGAGGAAACTTATGTGGATATTATGGACGTTGCTACCGATTTATTGAAGGTAAAAGGTTGCAGGGTCATCGCTATGATCCAAATGAAAATCCCTTCTGGTAGTACAAGATTGGCTCTTGTTTGTTTAGACAAATAGTGCCATTAATCTGTTGTTAGTGTTGTCGTATATCTATTTGTTTCCTTGTTATCACGGAGTTATGAATGGCCTTGCTATTAATATCATCATCATCATTATCTTTTTCAAGTACTATTATTATGTGGGCGTTGTCATGACCCTAGCGTCTAATTCCCCATTAGTGATGAATCTTCTATTCTGGGTAAATTTGGGCGATTTTCATTAAGGATTGTTTGCTGCCATCTGATTGCCTGGTGCCATTCTCACGATCCTGAAAGGAGACAGGGATCGCAGGCATTATACTGCTCAGCCTACCATGCAAGATGTTCTCCCTCAAACCGCTGAGACACATCAGAGATTGCCCCCTGAGGCACCAGAGGCCGGGGCGATCTGGATTCCACAGTGGACTTTGCTTTTGCTTATCTAGTCACTGTAT
>NC_061857.1:28612856-28615356 GCF_019202785.1 Penaeus chinensis
GCAAAATTTGATGCTGTGTCAATAAAACCGTTCTAACTGTTCTAAACCTAATATTGAGTAATATACCTGGGTTCTGGGCCAATAAATCAAGCTACGCCTTGGCCTGTACAAACATAACTATCGAATGTAACTGGACTCCTACATTTTGGCTCATACAGGATTGCCATACCTTTCCCAATAGCCGAATAATGATACTGGATTCAGAGTGTATTCATATTCAAAGCTAGACATATAATATTTTCATGTGGGACCTCTAACAGACCAGCGTAATCCTTCAAATACTTGCTTAAAGGGATTATATTAGTTTAGTCCATATATTCTCAGTAACTAAAATAGCAACTGGCACAGGTTAGTAAATATTTTTCTCTAGACTAGAATTCTCTCGGTGGCCTTCATGCTTAAGCTATGCCGTATGGAAGGTGGTAAACAGCATCAGCAAGCTTAGTGAAGGACAGATTTTGTGATAACATGTGTTACCTGTAATTTAGTTTTGGTATGGCTATCTCAAAAATGTATCTCAAGCAATTACATGTCTGTAATTGCACATAATCAACAATAAAGAAAAACAAATCTTTGCAACTGAAACACTATCTTACATCACAATTGATTCTATAAATAAATACTTAATTAATAAAACCATTAGACCGTGTTAAGAAAAAAAAAAAGGTACAGTAATTACAAAACTTATGGCAATATGAATATGATATATTACACTTTCCTGGTATAATATACAAAACAAAGATTAAATGGTAAGTAAAAGTTTAACCAATAAAACTTCCTTTCTAGCGAAAAAATACAGACAATTAAGCAAATAATTCTTTTATAAATTAATATACAGTAAATATACAGTACAAAGGTATTTATATGAAATAAAAAGAGTAAGCACCTCTTGCCGAGTAACTAATGGATTTATTTTCTAGAACATATTGCTTTACATTTAGTAGGCCACTTCAGAAATTTGATAATTTAAACGTTTTCCAGTCCTTACACAACAGAACACAGTTTTCGGCCAATATGAATGTTAGTAGAAGACAAGTAAAATAATGGTCTTTCACTTTAGATCGTTGATTGCAAACCCTACATTTATCAGCAGCGTTTCTTAAATATTTAGTTATTGCCAGTCTTATTTTACCCTTAGTTGCTCAAATTCTTATTCAGGAAATCTGAAATACAAGACGCCAAAACTTCATTACCCTTAAAAAAATGAAATGTAATATACTGTGCATATTCTAATGCAGAAAAAGTACAGATGATTAAATTTAAAGCTGTGTAATTTTCTACATCTGTTGGTAGTCTGCCTACTCTGTCCTCAGCTTAAAGACTGGGCATGCAAATGAAGAACAGTTATAATAGTTGGCCTTTGTAGCCCACCTTTCAGCACACTGTCACCACCACCAGTCTCCTTGATGAAGGTTTGCATATAGCTTTGGCCATAATAAAAAACTAACTTGCATGTCAATACGAGAACAGACACACTGATGTTGTATCAGTGTGTCTGTGGTGGTATGTTAGCCATTACATGCTGTGGCAATTTTGCCGCCTCCACTTCTCCCCTTGTTTACATTTGACAGGTAACTAAAAGGTTGTCCGTTTTCATAAAAATAACATTAACATTATATATTAAATTAAGAGATAAAACTTTTGTTTAGCAGTCACTTGCACTAGCCAATTGAAAGGCATAATAATCGTTTAAATGAAAAGAGAGCATAGTATTATTTTCGCCGTGGGCCGGGCCATATATAGAAGGCCCAGGCGAAGCTTGAACTTCGCAAATCTCAATTGATTTTCGCCGTGTCCATAGCTGATGGTCGGTGAGGCTGAGTGGTGAAGTTACACTGAGAGGCATTCCTCTCTCCTCAAAGCATACCAAATCAACAACATCAGATTGTTTGCATGCCCTGATGGGAATTTCAACACTTTAGTGAATAGCTGTATATCAAATAAAAAAACTTGAATAATTTAACTCGCTTGTTATTAAGGAACATTTCTTGCTTTCTTGAAAGCAGTCTTCCTTTCATTTGATTGGTTTACCAGTCAAGACGGCCTTCCTAGTTAAACTTGGTTTGTATGTCGTTTGTCAGACATATATTCATGGTCAATTCACAACAATCTCAACACTTGTGCCACATATCGTATCAAGTCTAGAGTATTATAAAGATAGATGGATAAAGATGTAATGTTTGTTCCTTCATTACCACGTCACAAAAAGAAAGACTAACAAAGTAACAAATATAAATAAAACTATGTAAAAATTAGGGCAATCCTCACAGAGTATAGTGTAAATACCCGGGGAAGTCTCAAGAGCACCGCTAGCCGCATTGTGCTTAGCCAAACTATTACGCAGCGCGTTCAGATACGTTAAAACAATGTCAATTCCAGCGCCTTTAAACATGTTTCGTTTTTCATCGAGGGAAGGGTTATACGGAATAATTAATAGATTTTTATCACTATCATGTTGAGTATTACGAGAATTGAATACTCCTTCCGTCTATTCTCCTTT
>NC_061857.1:28617856-28620356 GCF_019202785.1 Penaeus chinensis
GTTGTACATATAATTACCTACACATGTAACACTAGCTGTATCACGGACCTGAACAGCAGCACCAACAAAAGTTTTGTCGATCTGTATCTTCGTACTCTGCCAGTTTTCACATAATTTTGAACTTGCAAGTACTCATACTCATACTTTCTTTGACATTCCATTATTGTTGGCGCTGTCTATAGGCACCCCCATGCTACCTCGGAATCTTTTGAATACATTGAAAAGGTTTTCAGAGAAATGTCTTTAAAAAAGAAACCGCTTTTCATCTTAGGTGACCTAAATGATGATTTAACAAAATCTAATGCAAAGTTAGCTAAGATGATAAAGAAAAATAAATTAGAACAAATAATAGACAAACCTACACGAATTACAGTAAACACCTCTTCTCTATTAGATTTAATAATAACTAACAGATCAGACCTCATCCTCCACTTCGATGTCATTCCGTGCCATGTTGCTGACCATGAACTCATCACGATGACGTTAAATATAAAGAAAACAAAGAGACCACCAGTAATAAAAACTTTTCGCGATTTTAAACACTACGACCCTCAGTCTTTCTGCGAGCTTATCTTGTCTAAAGAAATGACACTATCAAATATTTCACTGACAGATAATGTAAACAATCAAGTAACTATCTTAACGGAAGTTATTAAAAACAGCATTGATTCGCTGGCTCCCTACGTAACACGAACCGTCAGACGTCCCCCTGCTCCATGGATAAACGACGACATCAAGAGAGCCATTAGCGATAGAAATAATGCCCACCAAACTCTTAAAAGTAACAGAAATGAGGCTGCCTTTCAGATAGATTACAAAGCAAAAAAGACAAATGTAAAAGTGCTAATTCAATGTGCAAAAAGAAATTACTTCAGAAATAAATTCACAGAATATAAGAACAACTCTGATAAAACATGGAAAATAGTTAGAACACTAGTGCCTCACAACAATCACCTCACTAGTGATTGCACAAGTCCCATACAAAGAACAGACCATTTTAATGACTTTTTTTCAAAAATTGGTAAACTAACTTACGAGAAAACAATTGCTTCTACATTACAACCAAATACAGATCGGAAAAGGATTACAACTAATTTTTTCAGACCACAACCAGTGGACGTAGAAACAATCATCTTAGTAATAAAACACCTTAGCGAAACAAATGCTGTAGGAGCAGACGGTATTGCTTTGCGCTTTATCAGAGATAGTCTACCCGCAACTCTACATTATTTGACGGTTATTATTAACACCTCTCTGGTCACTGGTGTCTTTCCATCGCTTTGGAAACATGGTATAGTAACACCAATTTTCAAGTCGGGGGATATAGACGATGTCAATAATTATCGCCCTATTACTATACTCCCTATATTATCCAAAATTCTTGAAAAAATTGTAGCAAATCAACTGACGAATTTCCTGGAGGCCAAGAACTTATTATCTAAAACACAACATGGTTTTAGAAATAGGTTATCAACTGAAACAGCTTTACTGCAAATCACTGATGAGATTTATAATAACATTGACAAAAATCAGGTAAATTTACTCACATTATGCGACCTTTCTAAGGCTTTTGATAGTGTTAACCATGAAATTCTCCTTAACAAATTAGTAAATCATAAAATTGATACCTTTTGGTTTACAAGTTATTTATATACAAGGACCCAATCGGTAAGAATCAATAATAGTATGTCATCAAAACAAGAAGTACCTTTTGGTGTTCCGCAAGGATCTATTTTAGGTCCGATCCTATTTACAATTTTCATAAATGATTTATCAACAATAGCAAATAACTGCCTTCTAGTGCAGTACGCCGATGATTCACAGTTTCTTCATAGTGATTCAGTAAACAACTTAAATACATTAATAAGAAACGCGCAAGATACTCTAACACAAACAAAACTATATTTTGACACTAATGGACTTAAACTAAATCCACATAAAACTCAATGTATATTCATAGGTAGTCGGCAGAACATTGCTAAAATTCCCAGTGACACAATCATAGAATTTGAAGGCTGCTCTATCAAACCGAGCACTTCAGTGAATAATCTAGGAGTACAAATAGACAGATTCATGACATTTGAACCACACGTTGACAAAATACACAGGAAAGTAGTGGGTACCCTGTTATATCTTAATCACATACGAAATCAGATCACTACTGAAACTAGAATCTTGGTTGTACAAACTCTAGCTCTAAGCATAATTAACTATTGTTCAAACATCTGGGGTTCGACTAACAAAACCCAGATGCAAAAAGTGCAAAAATTACAAAATTTTGCGGCCAGAGTAGCACTAGGTAATATCAGTAAACTTGATCACATCACCCCACATATCAAAAAATTAAAATGGTTAAAAGTTCACTTTAAATGCAGCTATGACACATGTTTATTTATTTACAAACTTATTCATGGGAATTATCCGAATTGGTTGATGGCCTTGCAAACCGTAGGGAACACATCAGGTGTCCAGACACGCCAAGTAAATTCCCTTTTTGTCA
>NC_061857.1:28625356-28635356 GCF_019202785.1 Penaeus chinensis
ATGGATTCGTCTTTGATATCGATATTTTACCGATTTTATTTTCGTCTCTCACTTTCTCTCTCTCTCTCTCTCTCTTTCGCTCTCTCTCTCTCTCTCTCTCTCTCTCTCTCTCTCTCTCTCTCTTCACCTGTGTACATTTCCAGTGTTTTTAACGTCTACAGAATCGAAAAACTGATTCATTATAAATGTATGATCTAAGGGTGTAGTATGTTGTTAAGTTGCGCTCTGTGTTAAGCATATAAGCCGAATGTCATTTGCCCTCAGACACTGACTTCTCGTATTACCCTCATTATTGTTATTGTTATCACAGTTAATAATATTATCATTATTATCGCTATAATTGATTTTTTCATTACTGTTTATATTATGATATTAGTAACATTACTATTCAACAACATTTTGATCATTCTTGTTTTATTATTCTTTTTTGCTGTTATTATTACTATCATATTCAGTCAGTACCATTTCTAACATAACATTTTCGTCTCAGGATGTATGTGAAGAAATAGACGGGATGATATAACTAGAGAGAATGTACGAACTCTACGCCTTCCTATACATAGCCACAAGCCGGGAACAAAACAAGTCATTTGCCAGATTTCGCGTTCTGCAGAGTCACGATCCCTTCACTTTCCCTGAACACTCCACTCCCAACATAGTAGTATAAAAAGGCATTAGCAATGAGGCACATGTTAGCCGGAGGCAAACTTTCGCTGAATCGCAGTTATTATGAGAGCATTTTCCGGCGAATTACTTTTATTATCTATTCGCGTTGCAAACAAGTATTAACATATGCATGCTAACCCAAACACACATGAAATAAATCATCAGTTATAGATATAAAAAAGCGAGTATATACCAATGCATTACCGCAAAAAATATTGGTTGAATAAAAGCATGAGTATAACCCAAAAAAAAAAAAAAAAAAAAAAGTATCTGCATATATATTATATATATATATATATATATATGTGTGTGTGTGTGTGTGTGTGTGTGTGTGTGTGCGTGTGTGTGTGTATGTATGTGTGTATGTTTATGCAAATATATCTATATGTGTATATACACACACAGACACACACACACACACACACACATACACACAAACATATGTATATATGTATATGTATATATATATATATATATATATATATATATATAGGTGTGTGTGTATGTATATATAAATATATATGTACATATATATGTACATATATATGTACATATATATGTATATACGTACAAATATTTATATATATATATATATATATATATATGTATATATATATATATATATATATATATATATATATATATATATATAGATATATATACATACATGTGTGTGTGTGTGTGTTTAAATATCTATCTATCTATCTATCTATATATATATACATATATACATATATATATATATATATATATATATATATATATATATATATATATATATATATATATATATATAGGTTTGCGAAGTTCTAGCTTCGCCCGGGCCTTCTAAATATGACCTGGCCTGTGTCAGCTTTTTACGGCTGTCTCATTGAGTTGTCTGACACTCGGTGCTTACCTGCTGGCAATCCCGCCGCCATGGTGTAAGCATTTCGTATAGCCTCTTTACCAGCACGGCGGCTGTTGTGGGCGGTCCATGTCTCAGGAATTGTGTATGGTCACAATTTTCTAGGTAGTGGACTAGTGTGGCGTTCGGCTCGCCGCAGTGCTTGCAGCACCTTTCATCGCGTTCGATTGTTGGGATGATCTGTCATGCACAGTGGTAACCTAGGCGCATTCTGTGAAGAATGACTTCGGTACCTCTGTTGCTTACTTCAGAGAGTGCCAGTGGTTCATAGCCTGTGGCATCTGAGTACCAGCTGGCCGAGGGGGAGGTTCTCGTTTCCTCTCTGTGGAGATGCCATAGGAAGGTACGACCGACCAAGGCACACTTCTACATAAGTAATTTTCGGCTCGGTTTTATCGTCATGGGATTTGGGGGCATACCCCTGCCAGCGACAGCTAGTCTGTCAGCAAGCTCGTTCCCTCTGATGCCGATGTGGCTTGGGACCCAGTTGATGATAATTCTTCTACCCTGAGCAAGAATTCTCTGTGCCATTGTGAGAATCGTGGTCAATAGGTAGATGTTGTCTGTGGGTGAGCTGTGCTGAAGACAGTCAATGGCTGCCCTGGAGTCTGTGTGTATGACCACGTGTCCTTCCCTTAGGGACGCGTGGCCTAGGGCTCCCATGATTGCAACTGCCTCTGCCTGTAGCGAGGAGGTGTTGTCTGTTACCCTCATGGATCGCGTGGCATCCCTTGCTGCAAAGCCGGCGCCTGCAGTGTAGCTCAAGGGACCGACCGATCCATCCGTGTAGTATGTTCTACTACCCGAAGGAGTGATGGCTGCAATGACCCTGTGGGCTTCTGCCTTTAGGCTAGGCATGGTGTATAGGCTCTTTTTCATTGACAGGCTCATTATGTTGAACTCTATTGGATTCAGTGCCCACGGCGGGGCTTCGGCAAAGTCGGGGTGGGGGGAGTCCATGCCCTTAGCAAGAAGGTGTTCTTTGAGCTGATGGCGTATCAACATGTATGAGACAGCCAGGAGTTGTTTGCAACGAGCTCGTTGTCTTGTTCGAGGCATCTGACTAATTTTTGTCTTAGGCTTGTGTTCCTGGGAGCCTGGATGACCTTTGACAGGAATTGTGTTGCCATTAGATCGATTCGTGAGTCCAGGGGGAGAAGGTTTGCCTCCATCAGGAGGTTGAGGACCTTCGTCCACCTCGGGGCACCCAGAATGATCCTGGCAGCTTCATTTTGGACTGTTTCTAATTTGTCTGTGTGCTTTTTCTTTGCAGCAATTAGAGCGACTGAGGCATAGTCCACAATGGGCCGGACAGCATGAACATAGAATGATCTTAGTACTTTGTGTCTGGCCCCTATGCGTCTCCCAGTCATTGCTCTCATGACGGACAGTCTTGCTTTGGTTCGGTCAACCAGGTACTGGACCTCCTTATGGAAGGAGAGGGTCCGGTCTATCCTTACCCCAAGGTATAGGTAGTTCTGGACCCATTCTAATTCCACTCCCTGGATTTTCAATCTTGTGCCTCGAACTCTCTGTCTCAGAGCCATGGCTTTGGATTTGGCTGCAGAGATCTTTAGTCCTGTCCTACAACACTCCTCTGACACGAGGTCCAGACAACGCTGGGCTTTATTCTGGCTGCGTGGTCCAGTGGAGGTGATAGCGAGATCGTCTGCATATGAGATGATCTGGCACCCCACTGGGAGGTTTATGTTGAGGATGCAGGACATTAAAGTGTTAAATAGGGCTGGACTGAGAACCCCACCCTGTGGCGTTCCATTTTCGAGCGGCATGTGCTGCGATAGGTGACCCTGGAATTTGACATTGGCAGTCCTGTTCCTGAAGTAGTCACCTATCCAAGCCAAGAGCTTTCCTCTGATTCCCTTCTGGATCAGGCTTTCCTGAATGGCAAGTGGACTTGCCAGTTCAAAAGCCTTCTCCAGGTCAAGGAATACCACCACAGCTGGGCCCTTGCTGATTGTGCTTAAGAGCGTGGCTATGCTGTGTGCTGTGCCCATGCCCCTTGTGAACCCATGGAGGTGTTCGTGCGGGGGTCCCGTTTTCCATTGAAGCCGTTTAGTACCATCCTCTCAGCCGTCTTGGCCAGCAGAGAGATGGGGCGGTACTTCCCTTTGGTTTTGGGACGGGAACTATGGTAGCCCTCTTCCAACTCTGGGGTAGAGTGGAAGTTTCCCAGGACTTGTTGATGAGTTGCAAGAGTGCACGCTCACCTGCTAGTCCTAGGTGGGAGATAATGGGGTACGAGATCCCATCAGAGCCCGGGGCTGTGTTGGAACTGGTTTTATAGGCTTTCCTTAGTTCCCTCAGATAAAAGATAACGTGTGAGTTATCGGGTTCAACTGCCCTTTCTCTGATCTGAGCGTGTCTGTCTGGCTGTAGACGCTCTTGTCTTGCCCTCAGCTCGGCTGGCAGACTGTTGCTGCTCGTTCTCGCAGAGAACTCGTGCGCCAGTCTGTTAGCCTCTGCTTGGGGGTCGTGATCGGTGCACCTCGGGGCTGAGCGGCTGGTAGCTCGCTTGACCCGTTGCCATAGCTCTGAAAGGGTGGTTTGGTGGTCGAAGGACTCACACCATTCCAGCCACTTTTCCTGCCTAACTCTGTTGGCAGTTTCCTTGGCATCCGTGACAGCTTCTCTTAGGAGGGATAAGTTGTCATGGGTTCTTTGCCTTCGGAATAGTTTTCGGCACATGTTCACCCTGTGGTTGACCTCCCTGATCTCGTCATTGAAGTACCAGGCGTCTCTGTGACTTCTGGACCCAGGCCGAGTTTTGGGTATGGTCTGTGAGGCTGCTTCATTAATGGCATTTAGCAGGCTAGCTTCGAGCACTTCCACATTTTCGCTTTGTGGGGGATCGTTGCATCTCAGACAGAGGGCCAAGGCATTTTGAAACGCCTGCCAATTGGCCTTGTCTGTTTTCACTATTGGATTCGGCCTTAGGATTTCGGCTGGGCCAGCATCCATGAGGGTAGTTACAGTGCCGTAATGGTCACTTGTGACGGTCTCATCGACACGCCAGCCAATCCTCCAGAGTCGCAGTGGCCAGGGTGAGGTCTAGGACCCCTCCTCTGACATGCGTTGGCTCTTGGGTGTTGAGGAGAGCGATCTCAGGGAATGTCTCTAGCACGTCGGCTATGTGATAGCCGGCCGCATCCGGTGCCCGGCAGGGAGCCAGGATAGGGTGGTGTGCATTGAAGTCTCCCCCTATGATCACTCGGTCGTGTGCAGCAGAAGCACAGACCTGGCTGATGTCTAAGCTTCTACAGTGTGGCCGGCTGTACACATTGTACAGTTTGAGGGGCCCCCCAGCCAGGTGAACCTCGACGGCAAGGGATTCAACATCGTCTCCACAGTGCGATGCATCGGCTATTGCGGAGCAGGGGATTGTTGCTCTCACAAGGGTGATCAAGCCTCTCTTGCCAGGTGTTCATGGCAGTATGAAGGCATGGTACCCTGAGAAGCGAACAGTGACCACTGTTAATGTCTCCTGGAGCATGACAATGTCAATGTTCCTTGATCGCACTACTGCTTGGAGAAAAGCGTTCTTTGCAGAGAAGCTATTGATGTTCCACTGTAGGATGCTTAGATGGTGTGTCATGATGTTACTCAGTGATAGTTACATCAGAGACATCGTCGGAGTCTGACAACTCCATTGCGAGGTCCTCGTTGGTTGAGGGCTCCTCGTCTGTTGTCAGGGTATCCTTGGGTCCACTGGGAGGTGGAGAGCCTTTGATAGCTCTGACATTTGTTGGTTCGGCTTTTCTCTCAGGCTTTTTCTTGGCTGGCCTTGCTGGCCTTGCCTGGGCAAGGTCAGCTTGATCTGGCTCTGGCTGCACAGATTCAACCTGTTTTGGCTCTGCCTGTGAAGGCATGGCCTGGTTTGGAGTGGGGAGGGGAGTCTCGTCCCGGTGTGAGGGTGAGGCTGGTTTTTCTCTAACCAGCTTTCTTCCCTTCAGGGCTGCGACAGTCTGGGTCATTGCCGTCATGGCGACCGAAACTGCCTTCTCGGCCTCCTCACTCGACCTCCCCAGGGCTGTTGCTACTGCTGAGACAACAGCAGTTAACAGGAGAGTCATATCGTCCTCGTCAAAGAGGAGATGATCATCTGTTGGGGAAGTTTCTGTGGTGCTCTTAGAAACTTTTTTTCTTTAGTTTCTTTTTCTGCACCTTTGGCATTGTCAGAAACTCCTTTTTGTTGGAGACATCCGGTGTCGGCTGGGGGGCGGCTTCCTTCCTCTTAGAAGGTCGGGAGGCCTTTTCGCTTTTGTTCCTTCCCCAGACATGGGTGCCCGGTGGGGCAGGAACAAAGTCTGGTCGGTTTTGAGCAACCTCTTGTCGCCTGAGGGCCGCCTTTTTCCTGACAGAGCAAGTCAGGCTCCAGGCATGATGCTTCTTGGCACAGTTGGGACATTTGGCTGTTGTGTCCCTCTTTTCCTCTTTGTATGCCTTGAGGCATACCTCTGTGTTGTGTGCCTTGCTACAGACACCACATTTAGGCTTGGCTGTACAGTTAGCCTGGTGGTGACCGTATTTCTGGCACTTGAAACACCGAAGTGGTTCTGGCACATACGTTCGAAGGTTGTAGGTGCCCCAGTTACCAAGATCAAGGGTAGTGGTTCGGGCACCTTTCATGGTCACCAGGACTTGCCTGGTTGGGGTCTTCCCCTTCGACATTCGGGAAGCCTGCACGACCTGTGGGTGTGAAGCGATCAGCTCCACATCGTACGAGACTGAGAAGCCAAGTAGCACCATCTTGGTTCTCTTTTCCTCGGGACTTAGTGGGGAAAGACTCACTTTCCTCCCATCAGGTTAGCTCCTTCGTTTCCCGGGAGAAATTCAAGGTAGCTTGATCTTTGGGCATTATGATCATGCCCTGATCACGGGCGACCCGGATCGACAACCGGATTTTCCGTTGCAATTCCAATGCCCTGACCAATTGGTAGGCATTGTCGAAGCCTTCGGGTTTAGCTGGCACTTTGAACTGGACGAAGCGTTTAGGGGGTCCCGACTCTTCATCAGAGTCGGTCTCCGGCCTCGGACGCTTCGGCCCGCCCTTTCGGCTTTCGGGCTTGTTTGTGGGGGCAGCAGCTGATGCGGCTGGTTCAGCCTGCTCTCCCCTCTCAATCGGGGAGGCCGTCTATGAACTCAGAGGCCTCCCTGGCTTAGCTGTTGGCCTGGAGAGGGCAGCTCGCGAGTCAAGATCTTTGACTATTCGGTGGGCAGACCCATTGGCTTCGGTCTTGTCCAACTTAGCAGCAGGGGTGACAGTGTCATCCTGTGCATGGGGCTTTCTTTTGCCACCGGAAGGTACATATGCCTTCATGGTGACTACCGTGGTCTGGGCCTTGCGCGGTTCGTCAACATTTTTGTCAGTCTGTGGGGGGTGCTTGATTATATTTTTCCATAAATTGGTAAGTGCTTCATCCTCTCACGCCCCCACCCACCACGGAGTCCAACAAGGGGAAGCTGAGTGTCAGAACCAGTGTCTAACAGCAACAGGAGTGATGAGAGGATATACGCAGCCAATAGCCATTGTGACGGCGCTCACGGACCATTGTGAATGCCAATGGCGGCATGACTGCTTGACCCTAGCCTCCCGGGGGAGACCAGCCGATTGACCGTGACCGGGCCGGGATCAGGCCACCTGTCTTGTTGGAATAGAGGACCAAAGAGGCGTGTTGCTAGCCGCAGGGCGTACTCGTTCACGGCATCGCTCAACCTCCAGGACTCCCGTCTCCACAGCGTACAAGGCTGCCATGCACGGCAAACGCGTGGGTAGGTGTAAACCCCTGGGGAGAGACCAGAGGGGATGCCCTTCCACCTACGAGACATCATTGTTTGGAGCCCTTTTGCTCAGCCCTCTGAGGCAGTCACCCAAAGGTTGCTTCACTGCAGTGAGGGAAGAGGAGTCTTGCACTTTTACCAGGCAGTTCCTTTCATCCCTCTGAAGCAACCACCCAAAGGTTGTTTCACCTCAGTGAGGAAGGAAAGGACCTGTGTCTTTTCAAAGTAGTTCCCCCTTCCCTCTGAAACAGCCACCCAAAGGCTGTTTCACCTCAGTGAGGGAAGGGAGGATTTGCGTTCTTGTCAGGCACTTCCTTTCGTTCCCCTGAAGCAACCACCCAAAGGTTGTTTCACCTCAGTGAGGAAGGAAAGGACCTGTGTCTTTTCAAAGGGATTCCTCCTTCCCTCTGAGACAGCCATCCAAAGGCTGCCTCACCTCAGTGAGGGAAGGGAGGTTTTGCACTTTTGCCAGGCAGTTCCTTTCATCCCTCTGAAGCAACCACCCATAGGTTGTTTCACCTCAGTGAGGAAGGAAAGGACCTGTGTCTTTTCAAAGTAGTTCCCCCTTCCCTCTGAAACAGTCACCCAAAGGCTGTTTCACCTCAGTGAGGGAAGGGAGGTTTTGCGTTCTTGCCAGGCAGTTCCTTACATTCCTCTGAAGCAACCACCCAAAGGTAGTTACACCTCAGTGAGGAAGGAAAGGACCTGTGTCTTTTCGAGGGGATTCCTCCTTCCCTCTGAGACAGCCACCCAAAGGCTGTTTCATCTCAGTGAGGGAAGGGAGGTTTTACACTTTTGCCAGGCAGTTCCTTTCATCCCTCTGAAGCAACCACCCAAAGGTTGTTTCACCTTAGTGAGGAAGGAAAGGACCTGTGTCTTTTCAAAGTGTTTCCCCCTTCCCTCTGAAGCAGCCATCCAAAGGCTGTTTCACCTCAGTGAGGGAAGGGGGGTTTTGTCCTTTTGCCAGCTGGTTTCTTTCATCCCTCTGAAGCAACCATCCAGAGGTTGTTTCACCTCAGTGAGGGGGGGGGGGGCGGCACTCGGAAACCATTCCGGACGTCTAGACGGGAGCGGTCGCCTGTGTGAAGGGCAGGGCCACAAACCGACCGAGAAGCGGGGCGGCACGGGTAATGGTTACCCCGGCGGCCCCCGGCCGGCTGCGTGGCGCGAGCCCGCGACCTTTGCTGTGACCAGCTATATATATATATATATATATATATATATATATATATATATATATATACGTATGTATACACACATACACATACATACACACACACACACATATACACACACACACACACACACACACGCACACACACACACACTATAAGTATGTATAAATACTTCCCACGTGGTGTACAGAAGCACGTGCCCTCCGGGCAGACCAAGCACTAAGCCTTACCAAGACTTGTATCGCGTGTGTATCGGTCCGACCAATCGCTCCCACACACGTAATTCTACAGAACCTGTTGTGAGTACATATTTGGGCCATTTTTCCTTTCTTTTATCTTCCCCCTAAATGTGTTAAGCCGTATGTGCAGTTACGCTCATGCTGGTTTTGTTAGGTTAAAGTGCTAATTGACAGCAAATGATACGCTCTCCATTTCTGACCTCAGATCACATTACTGTGTGATCACGGTATAGGTTAAAACAATATGAATATCGTTAATTTATTACGTATTTGTTTAATTTTTCTCGTGATTAGAGAGTATATTGTTTCAATTGCAACGAATTTAGCGCGTTCATGAATTTACTGTCTTCATGAACATCATATCATTATTCTTTCTCACTACCTATTTCCCGTCTTGACCTGACCTCCGAGTGAAACCTATCAGTCACATCTGCTTGGGACAGCTGTGTGACCTGAAATAAATGTGAGAAACAGCTGGCATTTCCTGTATATTGTTTTCAAGATTGTTACATTATAGGATAACGCGTAGCATCCGTGTACATGTACATTGGTGACACGTTCTATCGGCGCTAGAGCGGAGCTTGTAACGCGAACTACTTACAGGGATCTTCCCCTTATCATAGTGTCAGAATGCCTGATTACTTAGGGTTGCGTAAATGCCTAATAGATCCACGCTCCGACATTAGTTTTTGAGCCGGTGTGACCCACTGTTACGTCCGTTAAACAATGTAGGACTAGGGCTTAAGCTAGAATCTTGATTCGCTTATTAATCACACCCTGCTCAAACTTTAGACGTCACTGCCATTTTTGGGTAAATCCCATCGATTTGTGATTCATGATAAATACCTGTAGGGCATTGCATGAGCGCCCATCACAGACGTGCAGATAGAGTGGGTTATTAATATTTTCCCAGCTTATTTCGCTTCATAAAGTACGGCAAATAAGGGTAGAGAGACCCCCCCCCCCCCCATAAATTGAAGTCTGTATGCGCAGCTTCACAGGTTGTTAACTCGGCAGAATTTTTTCCCCGAGAAGATTCGCTCGCGAATTGTTTTCCCGTCACCATTCATTAGTGCGTCATTCGGTCGCATATCATTAAATGTTAAATTCAATGTTAAATTCAATGTAGTACTTGAAATAATTTTGTATTACTTCTACAGCTTGTTTATTGCATTTGTGTAAAATGAACGTTAATTTCCGCGTTTGGCACCCAC
>NC_061857.1:28650356-28652856 GCF_019202785.1 Penaeus chinensis
TAACCTTGAATCTGCAAACAGGTGCCGCGACTACGTAGCAATCTGTCGTCCACGTCTCCCACCCTCTTCCCTTATCTTTGAGCCTCCTCTCCTCTCCGCCATCCCTTCTTTCCCCATCCCTGTCTCCTCAGTCTCTCTTTCGACCCCCCCCCCCGCCCCTCCCCATCCGCACACACACGCCACATTCTCGTATTTTTCCCGCAATCTATTAGCGCTGACAGACGAGGAACTAAACGCGCGGCACCACATCCCTTGCCTCACCGGCACTGCTTCTACTCCTGTTCCTCGCGCCCACCTGTTCCCCGGCCCTTCGGCTCGGCGCGAGAGGACCGAACACAGCACTTTCACCGCCATCTTCGTAGCCAACGTTGCGGTCGCGCGCTCGGACGGGCAAGAGGAAGGCCTTGGGAAAGAGAAAGAGGAGCCGCCGGGGCCCAGCGCGACGCCTAAGGAACACCCGAGTTTCTAACGCGGCAGAAGGAAGAGGCGGCGACACAGTGCCATCCCGACTGCGGCAGCGACAAGAACACTCCGCGCCGTGCACAGCGAAAGGATACTGGCGAGAAGTCTTTCTGATATTTGTTTTTAGTGCAGAAAAGGAGATTTGTCAGTTTTCAAGTTTCTATTTCCAATCCAAGAGCGAACTCTTTTGAACTGCAATGAAACCGGTTGTGAAAATCTCTTCATAAGTTGGAATTCTTGTTGCAGTGACTCAGCAAATACGACACTTGCAGACGCTTTGTTGCTTCTATTAATTCGGTATCACACAGTGAATAAAACAGTTGCAAAATGACGAGGAAATGATATTCTTGGCGCAGTCACGGTTCTCTTGCGAGTGTGAGCCAAGGGAAGGAGCGACCACAGCAGGAAAGAGCGTAGGACACGAAAGGAGGCGAGATGCAGCTCCTGGTCTTCCTCGTCCCGCTGCTCTTCGGTAAGTCACTTGTTCATGTTGTTATAGTTGTTATTTCATCATCGACAGCTTGCCCTAGTTCTTTGATTGCTTGAATCGGTTATTCAGTTAGAGTTATGGTGTTCTTGAAAGTTTTGCTTTCTCCGCTCCAGGTTCAGGTCTTCTTCCTTAGTATTTATGATCTCTTTCCTTATCTCTCCTTTCTGATTTCTGAATTTTTGATGGAATTATGAATGGTATACTTCAGTTTATTAATAGTATTATTTATCAGGTGTGATCTCTCACACATATACACAAACATATATGTATATGAATATATATATATATATATATATATATATATATACAAATATGTATATATATACATATATATAAATATATATATATATATATATATATATATATATATATGTATATATATATATATGTATGTATATATATATATATATATATATATATATATATATATATATATATATATATATATATATATATATATATATATATATGTATATATATAGATGTACATATACATATACATGTATATATATATATATATATATATATATATATATATATATATATATATATATATATATATATATATTAAATGTACGTGTTTGTGTGTGTATACACACACACATATATACACATATATGTATATATAAATTCCAATTTTGTTCAAATTTATCCTTTCCTCGTAGCGCACACCTAGTCTCAACCCTCGCCCGTTATATTAGTCCATTGATTATCAGTGGATTTACATTTATCTTTGCAATCAATATTGTTATCATTTCCTTCATGATCATGAAATATTATCCAGATGATAATGATTACGAAAATTATTGTTATCATTTCTATTCTTTGCTGATATAAGCTTTCTAGCAGAGTATGACGCAAGACGTCTTTAGTTTTATTAATTCAGTTCTCTTTTTTTACTAATTTACAGTGTTCTGAACTAGAAAAAGAACTCCCCCTTGTCAGAAATACGTTTATATGCATGTGTGTGTGTTTGTTTGTTTGCTTATGTTTGTGTACACCCAGACCCACACACACAAATATTGGCATTATTATTAGTATTATTAGTATTGTTATTAGTAGTAGTACTAATAGTAGTAGTAGTAGTATTGTTATAATTATAATTATCATTATTATTATCCATACTATTTTTACCATTATTGTTATTATTACTATAATTATAATTATCATTATCTTTCACACATATATACATACATGTACATGCATATATATATATATATATATATATATATATATATATATATATATATATATATATGTATATATATATACATATATATATATATATATATATATATATATATATATATATATATATATACATATATGCATGTACATGTATGTTTATATGTGTGAGAGATAATGATGATTATAATTATAGTAATAATAACAATAATGGTAAAAATAGCATGGATAATAATAATGAAAATAATAATAATAACAATACTACTACTACTATTAGTACTACTACTAATAACAATACTAATAATACTAATAATAATGCCAATGATAATGATAGTGATGATAATAATTATCAATGTATAAATA
>NC_061857.1:28677856-28680356 GCF_019202785.1 Penaeus chinensis
ATATATATATGTATGTATATACATATATACACACACACATATATATATATATATATATATTCACACATGTATATATATATATATATGTATGTATATGTAAATGAGGATATCCTAATCTTTCCCCGAGAAATGCATGAATAAAGAAAGAAAATCCCGCGCCTCGGATTTCCCCGCCCTCCTTTCCTCCCCTCGAACGAGACTCCCCGCGCCAAAAAGCGCCACCTATCGGCGACCGAAGTGGAGGCTGAGATCCGTTGCGCGTAATCAAAGGCATTTGCATACGAGGAGAGAACACCCTCGTTCAAACGCCCGGCGTTGGGGAAAATTTGCATGCATTAGGGCGTCAGTCGAGACGGCAAAAAGGACCCCGTGAGGCGGGGAAAGGTATCGGTAAGAAATAAATTGCAAGCGACAATACATTTATTAAACTACGTTGTCTTTGCCTCTCCGCTTCTTCTGCGGATGAGGAAGGAAGTGCTGCACTGATGCCTTTTCTTTGTCCCTCGCAGAAGGCGTCTTCGGGGAACCCCAGAGGATTCCTCCGCACGCACGCGTCGCGCAGGTGAGACCCTCAATGAGCAATCCTTTACACGCACTTGTGTGTTTGTGTACACACACACACACACACACACGCACACACACACACATACATACACATACACACACACACATATATTTATATATGTATATACATATATGTATATATATATATAAACATACATATATAAATATATATATATATATATATATATATATATATGTATATATATCTATATATATATATACATATATACACACTTATGTGTAAAGATGTACACACATACACACACACACACACTCACACACACACACACACACATGTATATATGTGTTGATGTGATTCAAATATTAGTTGATTATAGGTTTCAATCGCAAAACGTCAAATTTAACAAAACAAGAATTTTAAATCTAATTCAAAAAGTTAGTATGCTCAAAGTTGCTTAGAATATAATCGCATTTGAATCACATCATAACAAATGAATGTAGATATTTTTCTTCTCAGAATATGTAGGAAGAAGAAACTGATACAATATTCAAGATAAACTATGTTCTTTTCCCATCAGAGGAGGAACGATTACTCGCATGAAATCTCAGAGGAGGATCCGGACGCCACGTACAGAGGTAAGGCTGAGAAGGGGGGGGGGGGGCACATGGTTGCATGAAAAGACAGACGAAGAGATGGAGAGCTAAGCTGACAGACACACACACACACACACTCATATATATATATATATATATATATATATATATATAAATATATATACATATATATATGTATATATACATGTCCATCTATATGTATAGATATAGATATATAGACAAACACATGGATACATAGATAGATAGATAAGTAGATAGGTAGGTAGGTAGATAGTTTCATAGAGAGACAGACAGATAGATGGCTAAATAGGCAGACTGACAGATAGACAGACAGAGAGATAGTGATAGATAGACAGATAGACAGATAGTAGATAGACAGATAGATATAATGAGTGAGTGTGTGTGTGTGTGAGTGAGTGAGAGAGAGAGAGAGAGAGAGAGAGAGAGAGAGAGAGAGAGAGAGAGAGAGAGAGAGAGAGAGAGAGAGAGAAGAGATCCTTACCATTAAGAAAACAAGAACACTGCTGATATGTATGTGCTTTTTTTTTTTTTTTTTAACAAATTGGTAAAATGTCGTTTTCCTTATCAGTAATTGACATAAATCTATGAAGAACTAGTTAATTCATATTTACCAGTTGATCATTACTTGCTAATTATGCAATATTGCTTTAAGATGCAATGCATGTCGATCTTTTCGCCAGGTGCTCTATGGATACTTCACTAAAGTATTTTGTGGCTGAATTATTAGATGTAGGCCATAATGAAGTAATGCGACAATTCTCTGTTGACAGTAGCTGCTCGGTACTGAAAATGGTTAATGTTCTAATATCATTTGGCGCTAAATTCGTTGATAATGATGTTTACTTAAATTATGGACACGCTCAATGGGTGTATAAAAAGTATGTACTTTCACGGATTAAAACGCACTGGTGGTAAATGAAGAGCGCCTCTACGCGAGTGTTAGCTGCCCTTTCGTTGCAGGTGACTTCCTAGACTATGCATACACGGGAGGTCGTCGGCCTGTCGGCAGACCCAAAGACCGACGTGAGAGACGACTCTACGACAAGCCGGACCTCTACTACGACGAGGAAGAATACTACGACGACGACTTCTATGACGATGACTACTACGACTACGATCTGTATGACGACTATGACGATGAGGTTTTCTTTGACGAATACGACCCGCCGCTTGATAATGGCGAGGGAAATCGAGTGCGCGCGGACAACCTAAACGACCTCACCGATGACGACCTCATTCACAACAACATCATTCACAAAGACGATAACATTCAGGCTAAAGACACTTTGGGTAAAGCAGAGCAAAAGACAAAGTTCAAAGTAAAGGGTAAGTGAAGGGA
>NC_061857.1:28685356-28687856 GCF_019202785.1 Penaeus chinensis
GTTCCGCCTCCACCTCCTTCTCCTCTTCCAGTTCCGCCTCCACCTCCTTCTCCTCTTCCAGTTCCGCCTCCACCTCCTTCTCCTCTTCCAGTTCCGCCTCCACCTCCTTCTCCTCTTCCAGTTCCGCCTCCACCTCCTTCTCCTCTTCCAGTTCCGCCTCCACCTCCTTCTCCTCTTCCAGTTCCGCCTCCACCTCCTTCTCCTCTTCCAGTTCCGCCTCCACCTCCTTCTCCTCTTCCAGTTCCGCCTCCACCTCCTCCTTCTCTTCCACTTCCGCCTCCACCTCCTTCTCCTCTTCCAGTTCCGCCTCCACCTCCTCCTCCACCTTCTTCATTAGCATCCCCAGAAAAGCTGGTCGACTCCCCTCTTCTACCGCCTCAGCCTCCTCCTCCCGTGCCCTATGAACCAGTTCTCGAAACCGCGGTCGTCCACACGGAGCTTATCCACAACTACGTGGACCAGGTCCCGCAGGAGCAGAACCAGAACGTCCAGATCCACCTCCATATCCACCCCGGGTCGTTGGGCGCGGAGGTCGACACCGCCCGCGCACCCTCGCCCGACCTGCCGCCTGCTCCCCCGAGGCCTCGCCTGACCTTCCTCGCGACGCCCGAGCCTTCCGCCCCGGGTTCCGCCCATCCGAATGGCCACGGGGCGCCGCCTCGCCGCCACCCAACGCCCGCGCCGAACGCCCCCGCAGCCCACCCTCCGCCGCCTCCGCCAGACGCCCATCCCTCGGCAGTAGCCCATCCGCATCCCTATCCCCACTCCCCGCCCACACCGCATCCGCTCCCCCATGCCTCCCATGCCACTCCCCCCCCTCCCTCCCCGCTCCCCGCCCACCCGGGGCTGCTCGTCAAGTCCAAGGCCTTGAGCGGCCATGAAGGCTCGCCCACCCTCGCCCCGAGACCCTCTCCCGCGCGCCCACTGCCCCCGTCCCCGCCCATCAGGACGAGCGCCCTTCGCCAGCATCTCCCCCACGCCCTCTCGTTCCCCGGCCCACTTCCCGACGCCCGCGCCGAGCCTCCGCGCTCGTCCCGGAGGCGGCGGCCCCGCCCGAACCGGCCGCGGACCCCGCCGCCCCCGCCCCCGGTCCCCCATCCTGCGGTCACACCCGTCCCCCTGCACCCGGTGGCCGCCCACCACTCCGTCACGCCCAGTTACCGCGCCACCACACTGGAGTACCGCCCGACGACGCCCAAGACCCGACCCCCGGCGGCGCCCTTCCCGCTCGACCCGCACCGGATCCAGTCGTACCCGAAGCCGCTGCCCTACCACTCGCTCACGTCCCACGGGCCGCCCCCGCGCGGGACCTCGCCCGCCCCGCACCCGCCCCTCCACCCGGGTGCCCCGCCCCCTCCGTCGCCTCCCCCCGAAGTCTTCGTTCTGACAACGTCTAAGCCAAGGTATAACTACCGCCATCCACACGACCCGTCGTCCCCTCCGCCGGAGTATCCGCGTCACCCAACCACGCCGATTCCCCCTCATGCGCACCCTACGCCCATTAGTCACCCACTTCCACATCCACACGAGCCTCACCGGCATCCGCCGAGCGAGAAACATTACCATTCAACCCCGAATCCACATCACCCGCCTCCGTCTCCCTCACCCACGCCTCATCCACATCATCCACATGCGTCTTCCATTCCTTATTCACATCCTCCTCCCCCGCACCCCACTCCGCCCCCTCACCCATATCACCCGACCCCGCATCCATCACCCCCGCCTTACCCGCATCACCCCCACTCGCCATCCACACCCCATCCCCGGCATCCACCTTCACCGCCAGCATCAGCATCCCATCTGCATCACCCTTACTCATACTCACATGTACATCCATCACCCGCACCACATCCACAACCCCTGCCTCCGTATCCATCACACGCATCACACGCACCTTATCAACATCCTCCATCACCATACCCACACCATCCACATCCGTCACCCACACCTCACCCACACCCACACCATCCACATCCGTCACCTACACCTCACCCACACCCACACCATCCACATCCGTCACCCACACCTCACCCACACCATCCACATCCGTCACCCACACCTCACCCATACCCACACCATCCACATCCGTCACCCACACCTCACCCACACCATCCACATCCGTCACCCACACCTCACCCACACCCACACCATCCACATCCGTCACCCACACTTCACCCACACCCACACCAACCACATCCGTCACCCCCACCTCACCCACATCCTTCACATTACCCGGCCCATCCATACTCCCCTGTTCCACATCCCGCGCCCACGCCGCCTCCGCCTCCACCGCCCACTTCGTACCCGCACTACCCGCACCCGGCACCCGCTCGCCCTGCCCATGCTCACCCGCCCGCGCATTCCTCTTACTCGTACCATTCACCCTACGGCGCCTACTCCACACCCTACCCCCCTCATCCTCATCCCTCTGCTGTGCCCCATCCTTCCGGCGCGTCCTATCCCCGCCCGTCGGCCATCCCCCATCCGCCTCCCTATCCGC
>NC_061857.1:28692856-28700356 GCF_019202785.1 Penaeus chinensis
ATAGATAGATAGACAGATAGATAGGTAAATACATAAAAAGAAACTAAATTCGTGGCATGTTTGCAGAGTCGACGACGAAACCTACTTCGATGTCTCCCGAGAGAGCAGCATCGGCGTTACGCCTGAGGTTCGTTGAGCGATGCTCTAGCGATTCGAGTTTTCTTAATTTTAATTCTGCTGCATCTGATAAAAGGAATTTTAAACACAGCAAAACCAGCTCAAACAACAAAACTAAAAGGCTCAAAGCAGCCCATAATCAGCTACAGGAGTACCTTTTCACGGCAACCCTTTGGTCCGCAGGTTCTTCCCGCCGCCCCAGCGCCACCGCCCGACGGCACTCAAAAGAGCTTTCCCGACTTCGCCTTCCCCGGCTCCTCCTCCGACGTCAGGCCAAGAACGCCGAAAAGAGTGAGTTTTTTACTTAATTTTGGCACACTAGTTGCTGTACAATATTTGCAGTCTGGACAGATACGTCTATATAGTCTTCTACTTTGTTTCTTACTGTTCTTCAATCCTTTGCCTGGTTATAAATAGGATTCTTTGATTTCTGTTGGTTACCTCATACAACAATATTAGCATATGCTCTTTAAAAAGAAATACTATTTACTGTTAAGCTCCTCTGCAAAAGGAAGTGATGACGAGTGAGGATATTGTCAGTGGAAACACCACGGAAATGTGCTTCTGCCATCACTTCACCAAGCAGAAAAATCGTCCTGCTAGTTCTCTTTGCTTCCCCTTCAGCTCCCCAACCTCTATTTCTGCTTTCACAGTCCCCTCCTAGAGGCGCGTTCTTCACCCCCCGCCTCACCACCCCCATCCCCCCTTTCGGCGCACCAGGTAAGTCCCTTATACCTTCCATCCTCAGGAATAAACTTACCCTTTGCCTCCCGGCCTTCAGGTGGTAATCTCTGCCTTCTAGGCAAGACATTTCTCGTTACGGTTATTGCTGAGGCGAAAAATATGTTTGGTTAGTTCCTCTTTTTATAGAATGTTAACCTTCTTCTGAAACTGATACGTGTTAACTACGAAACAGGATTTAAGATTGCAGGTTCTCCACATATAAATATATATTAATGATAATCTTAATTATATTATTTCCAGGGTTATCAGATACAATTTTTAAAATGTGCTAGTAATTACTTTTTACACATATTTCCAATCTTTCCAATTCTACGCATTATTTAACTGTTTTCATTCTTACCCTCCACACAGATCTCATCAACTCTGAGCAAGACTGGAGCATGAAAATCAATCCTTCTAAATCCTCTCCTTTGGTTTCTAATCCCCCTTCTTTCGGTCCTTCTCTTGATTTCGCGTCCGATTATTACAACGATGAAAATCTATACAAGGATTATTCACAATATTATCGTTATCCCGAATACGAGGACGTTTTCTATAACCAGTATTTGAATAGAGAACGAAGGAAAGAGAAACTCAACAGTTCACACTCTAATTCCTCTGCCTCTCAATATCATTCTCATGCAGGTCACACGTATGATTATGGTGATGTTCCCTATGCTTATAATTACGACGATAACATTGAAGTCACAACGTCAAAATACTTATCTGTTCCTCAGCCTCAAGAAACTGGTAATAGTGTTGCTTCGTATAAACGGTCAACTGTACGTCCTCAAAATACGGTTGTTCCACACTTATACAAATCTTCAACACCAACATATTCATCGACTCCCAAGATCAGAGATATCAATACGTATTCAACACCACAACCACAGTATATTGCAACTCAAAAAACATACTTGCCTTCTGCACCAGCATATGCTTCAGATCCGAAAGCATACACTACATCACGCCCTGAGCATGTTGCTGTAACAAAGGCTTACAGCAAACCTAAACCAAACTACCACACTACACCAAGACCGATGATTACTCAGAAAGTCTACACAACAGCATCACCCAGATATAATGCAACAACTTCGAATAGAGCTGCTCCTACAAACAACCGGGTTTCCCCTACACCGTCTTACCCACAGACCATGACCCCCTTCAAGAAACCTGCCATCACGTTCTATTCTTATGAAGATGTAGATTACGATGAACCTGATGGAGCTCCCCAATCAGTTCCTTCAGATTCTCTCTCACTAAGTAAATATCAGCAGCAACATCCTGCTGCTCACAGGCTAATCAATCCAAATGACTACTATGCTTCATATCTTCCACAAAATTATTATCACAACTATTACCCTGGTCCGTCGTTCTTCCACGTAAATCCACCTATCACATCCAGGGCGTTCTTTGGGCCAAATGTTGATAACACTGCTCACACTGGCTTGAATGCAGCTCATCTACCTCACACGCAAGAACAACTTAAGTACCTCAGTCCTAAATCACAATACAGTGATAAAACTTCTTATTACCCACAAGAGATTCTTCGTCGATATTATCTCGATTCATTCACACACTTGTCTGGCTTCAGAAGAAATAACTCTTATTTGTACAGTGAAAATCCTTACACCAGGAAGTACATGGGTGTCACTCCTGCATACATGACAACAGCTGGTCCTGATCCTCCCAAACCACTCGGTTCTTTCACAGAAAATGACTCGTATCCAACTAATCCTAGAATCAGGCATCCAAGTACCCCAGTTCCCACTATAAATAAACTAACTTCACAATTGGCGAACACTAATCAAAAGTCTGATCATACTGCGCAGAGGTCCTCACATTCAAAGGATCATGAGAGTAATCCACAGCATGTACATTCTGTATCTGCCTTGAAAGAAGTCTATAATCCAAAACCTGAACATTCTCTACAGCAAGAAAAGGATCAAGGACAAAACATCTCACGAGACATGGATATAATCTCACAACCCACACCTCCCAGTTCCTCTGACAACGGTCCAACAAGCCAGTTTATAAAAGACGTCAGTTCCACAATCGTTTCATCTTCTTTACCTGAAGGGAAATCATTACTAGATCTTTACCCATTCAAAAAGCCAAAGCCTAGACCATACATCAATTCCAAATTACAGCAGAAAAGTCAAACAACACTCACTACTACTTTACCCGAATACGGTTCTCAGGAGTCTGTGTTTGGTGAACGAATAAACCAGAGGGAAAATGATGAGCAGCCTCATGTTTTATTGTCAATTTCTGATATCTATAACACAGATACTATTTATGACGACACAGAACCTCTAAGGAGTACAAGTTTAATAACTGATAACGGTAAACAAGAAAATGAGCCCCAGAAGAGTCATAGCAGTACATTATCACCAGACAATGTTTCACAAGCAATGCTTCCAGTAATTCCAGAAGGGAGTATTCCAATTAAGGCACATGCTGAAAGCTTAGATAAGTCTAAAATTTCTTCAGGAATTCTAAGAAGCACAAGAATTCCTCTGCAGAAGAACATAGATGTAAAAGCGACTAAACTACCGAAACGTCGACGTCGGCCATTTAATCGTCAACGTCGGCCAACTCGTCGGCGTCCTACGTTGTCAACCACAACTCCTCCATCTACCCTTTCATCTCTTACACTTAAGACAGCACTCCCTCACTCTTCTTCTCCATCACCTCCCCCTTCGCAAATGCCTTCCCTCATTCATACTTATTTACCCTCATCTCCCTCCCCTCCGCCAACACGTCGCCGTGTCGTTCTGAGGAAGCGACGACCCTTGCGGCCTCATCACTCTCAAATAAATCTCTCGTCACTTCGTTCAAAAAATCTTCGTCCCATACTCCGCAAACGCCGTCCACACCCTCCCCTTTCTACCCCTACCTCTTCCCTGAGTCTTTCTCATCTAGTTTCTATTACTTCTGCCTTACCAAAGGTATCTTCCATCACCGGCGATAATACAGAAACAGCATTCAGTTCTGGATCCCATGAGACTCATGTTGATTCAGAAAAGCCTGCTTTGAATCATCATGAGGAATATGCTGCATCCCTTACCCCTACTACCTCCTTAACACACCTTCCAACATCAAGCATACCTCCTACATCTTCTTCTAATATTCCCAATGACGGAATACTGTCTACCACTTCCCCAAAGCCATCTGTGACCTCCTCTCGTTCACCAACATCCTCTAGCATCACTATAGCCCCATCAATAGAGGTTTCTCCCCATGGCTTCCCTACTCACGAACTCCATCACCCAGTCTCCTCTTCCACCACCTTGGCCCCGACAGGAGAAACGTTACTTCATTCTCGTCTTCCTATACCCACAGGTGGGAATAAGTCCTTCAATGGTCTCTTACCTGGTTATCCACGACCAACAACCAGAGACCCGACGGGAGTATTTGCGACGGGACCCAACCTCACTGTGACAGCCCCTACATACACCAAACAGACCCATAACACTCAGCCGTACACAAGTTCAAGCAATCTAAACAGTTATCCATATACACATGGTCTATTTCAAGGAGAAAACTTTTTCTTTGCACACACAGACAATCAAACCTTAGACATTAGTACAATTTTGAGTAAAAGGAATGAATCCTTAGTAGCTTCAGGTAGTTCAAAGTCTAGCTCTTATTACTCTGACAATGTGCAGGAAGCACAAGGTTCCCATGCTTCGATTGTTCCATATTCTGTCACTAGTTACAATTCATCTTTCACTGACTATGTCACTCAGGGCCATGCTGGCGATATTTCAAATGTCCAACTTACCTTGAACATAAACCTTCCTCTTAATCATTATCTAGAAAATATTAGGAAAAAATCATCAAGCCATGCCAAGAGTGGGCTTGACTCTGCATTGTCTATAGGAAATTCAAAACATTTTTCACCACCAACAGTATCACCCCTAGTTACTACATACAGTTCTGTGTCTACTGCTAAGTATGATGATCAGATATCTGTTACTTCATCAGTATCCCCAAAACATGTTGTGGCATCCTCGCGGCCTCTCGTTTACCAGAAATCTGAATCTCCATCATTAGGATATAAACCTGCTCATCTGCCAACACCAGCATCCTCATTTAAAGATCAACCACCAACAGTACCTTTGCACCACCGTAACCAGAACTTTTCACATCATCAACACTTTTCAA
This sequence comes from Penaeus chinensis, assembly GCF_019202785.1. Classification (NCBI taxonomy): domain Eukaryota; kingdom Metazoa; phylum Arthropoda; class Malacostraca; order Decapoda; family Penaeidae; genus Penaeus; species Penaeus chinensis. Next base: position 28,697,867 of record NC_061857.1, read on the forward strand.
TTGATAGTGTGAGAGAGCCTCATCATCAGCGGAGGAGGAAGCTCAGGTTCCCGATGAGGCGACGGCGGCGCAATCGCTTCCTGCCTTCTCGCTATGACAGATTTCGCCACCCCCATCTTCCAGTAGATACTCTACATCCTACAGTACAGCCTAAGGTTCCTATAATTCACCTCACCACTGAACCTGTCCCCCACGGCAGTAGATCCAAGTATCAACTACAAGACAGTGGTAAAGACGACTATACTGTCATCCACATTAATACCCATCATGAGAAATACAACCATCATCCACCTACCCATCATCCAGTGGAGCCAAAACATGATCCACCACCCATTCATAAAATTCATGGGTACCTTCCATCTTCCAGCCCTCATTATAAAGGGAACGACAATAACCCCGTGCTAAAGTCTCAAGCAATTTCTTATCCATCTCCTCATCCTCACCATGGGCCAGAACATCCCCGCCCCCTCCAGCAAACTCATATATCTCCCCACCTCACAGTCAACCATGATCCTCCACACAAAAATTATTCTGCCCCAACTACCAGGCATCCCAAGGATTCACACCGCATTACAGCATATCATCCACCTCACACATACACTACAAAAGAGCCACATGATCCTGCTGTCAAATATTATGAAACAGTACCAGCACACCATTTGACAATTGTAAGTGAGCATGATCATCTAACATCAGAACCTCATCATTCATTGGTCTCCAAATTACATTATGAAACAGATATTCAGTCATTTCACCCACCGGCAGCACCAGAGTCGCATTTTGAGCCAGAAACCTATGAACCAGTCGCAGCTGCTCCTAACCATCCAGTAACACCCAAAACAAATAATACACCACACTCTCATGCCGCCCATTATAGAGTAACTGCTAAATCTTATTACAAATCTGTAACTCAAACTCCTACACGACAAGTGACACCAACATCACACTATAAGCCAGGAAAACATTCCCCTGTCTCACCGAAGTTACACTATGAATCAGTAACATATTCCCCAGTAACAGAAAAGTCTCACTTTGAACCAGTAACATATTCCCATCACCCTCCAATAACACCCAAGTCACACTATGAATCAGTAACAAATTCCCCAGCAATAGAAAAGTCTTACTTTGAACCAGTAACATATTCCCGTCACCATCCAGTAACACCTAAGTCACACTATGAACCAGTTACATATTCCCCACTAACAAAAAAGTCTCAAATTGAATCAGTAACATATTCCCCAGTAACAGAAAAGTCTCACTTTGAACCAGTAACATATTCCCATCACCCTCCAGTAACACCTAAGTCATACTATGAACCAGTAACATATTCCCCAGTAACAGAAAAGTCTCACTTTGAACCAGTAACATATTCCCATCACCCTCCAGTAACACCTAAGTCACACTTTGAACCAGTAACATATTCCCCAGTAACAGAAAAGTCTCACTTTGAACCAGTAACATATTCCCATCACCCTCCAGTAACACCTAAGTCACACTATGAACCAGTAACATATTCCCCAGTAACAGAAAAGTCTCACTTTGAACCAATAACATATTCCTATTACCCTCCAGTAACACCTAAGTCACACTATGAACTGGTAACACATTCTCCAGTAACAGAACAGTCTCACTTTGAACTAGTAAAATATTTCCATCACCCTCCAGTAATACCTACATCACACTATGACCCAGTAACACACTTCCCAGTAACACCAAAATCACACCATATACAAGAAACATACTCACCAGTAACACCGAAGCCACATGATGAACCAGTAACACATTCCACTCATCCTCCAGCAACACCAAAGGTGCAATATGAACCAGTCACTCCATACTATGAGTCTGAGCACCATTTGCCAGCTTCTCATCCTTCATACCTTGGAAATGATGAGAATCCCTTTGTTCTCATCCAGGACTTCCACAACTCACGTCAAAAAGAACACATAGGATATTCGGTTCCCAATGACCAACCTCATCATGTGGATCACTTAGTTCATCACTCTAAGGAAAAGACAAATCTACATATCATTGAAGGTGTGCACCATCTATTACCTCAGCTCCCCCATACCACAGACTCACCCATTGTTCATCACCACACGAACCATCCCCTATCAGTGCCAGAGTCGGTAACATCAGTGAATCGCCATGAATCTTATCTTCAAGAACACCCAGAACCTCATCTGCAACATCAAACTGTGCCACCTCCCCCAACAACACCAAAGACCTCAACTTCCTTTGTTCATTTTACGACCCCAAGGACTATAAGTCAGATAGATCTTCATCCAATCTCTGAAAATGATCCTCTTCCACATCTTCCACCAGGAAATGTGGCAGATTATCAGCAAGGACCTGACCACCTTCTCCAACATGATGAGGAATTACATAATAAGCATCACCATACCACTCCCAGTCCAGGAAACTATGAGGTGACACAACCTCCTGGAGTTGCTGTTACACCAAAATCAGATTATGGCCTCCAGGATCCCA
>NC_061857.1:28722856-28725356 GCF_019202785.1 Penaeus chinensis
AATACGGCTGCATCACCCTCAGGAGACTACAATTTATAACACAGGAGATGGTGTCGATAACCAGTTAAGAAATACACACACACATACACACACTCACAAACACGGTCAAGCAAAAGCATACAGACACACTCACCTACACAAATACATATATATGTATGCATGCGTGTGTGTGTGTGTGTGTGTGTGTGTGTGTGTGTGTGTGTGTGTGTGTGTGTGTGTGTGTGTGTGTGTGTGTGTGTGTGTGTGTGTGTGTGAGAGAAATAAAAGTGCTCAAAACCGATCTCGTCTGCGGATGGCCGGCAGGCGCTTCACGTGATATATGTGGAGAAACAAAATGTGTCTTCAGACGACGATGACGCACGGAGCCTTGCACAGTGGCTGATCGTTGCTGCAATTCTTCACGCGGCGGCGCTTGGCGACCGAGGCTTCGGACGTGGCGCTTCCTTGCATTTATTCTTTTGTTTCCTTCATTCATTTTGTACGTAAGGTTATCATCCTTTTCTAGAAGAAGGATCGTCAAAAGGAACTGATAAGTAAGAATGTCACATAAATTGTTTAGCAAATAGTCATGTCGATAAATTCAATATTAGATAAATAATGCATGATAATACAATACGGGGAAGGACGAGAAATGCATTCAACACTCACACACACAAACACACACACACAAACACACACACACACACATACATGCACACACATACACACACACACACGCACACACACATATATACATAGGCAGATATATTTTCGATTTTTGACTTTACATGCTATCTGCTGCCGTATTTCGTCTGCCGTGCCCCCCCCCCCCCTATAAATATATATACATATGCAGATATCTTTTCGATTTTTGACTTTACATGCCATCTGCTGCCGTATTTCGACCCCCCCCCCCCCCCCCATTAAAGAAATTAGTTCACTTCATCTCAGCCATAACACGCAGTGTGGCGAAACGTGCTCGAGCGGAATTGCGGAATTCTTGGCTAATCAGTCATCGGCGACATGGCATTATGCCCTCCGGGGAATCCTCCAAGCATCTTAGCCGCCTCTCAACGGAACAGCGATCGCTTCGCCACCTCTACACCGGATACTGTGACGTCTGTGGTTACTGAGATTTGGTTTGCTGAACGTTTTACTGCAGAGAAACAGGGAATGTATACGGATCTCATATGATTAACCGAACCCCATTCTGATTACATTCTCTCTATTAAGTCATCCTTCACGGTCAAAAATGTGAAAATCATTATTCTTATGATTACAGTATTTTCATGCGGTAACAGGGAGGTCATTTGGCTTACACTCAATACGTTTACACTATCTTTAGGTATGATACTGCAATCCCGCTGTCTTCCTCACTATATAACATATATATAATTATTTTTTTTTAACTTTCAATGAATTAACAAAGAGCCAACATCTCTATCTAATTACATTATTACTGTTTTTTTTTTTTTATGCCAACCGACCGCATTTATCATGTCGCTCTTCTTGATCTTAGCTTAAAGCTTATCTACATTATTTTTAGTTTTCTAGTAATTAACATGGAACTTACATACGTCACCCTTACTTCGTTCATATTAGCTGTTGCCGAATTTCTTTTGCCGTCAGGTTTCACTGGTAGGCTGTGTTCTTTCTTAGTCTGCAGCACCAGAACTGACATTACTGTGAAGCTCTTAATGAAGAACCAAATAGCCCACATTCATATTCTTGTTGCTTTTAGCAAGACTTCCTTCACGGTCAATATGGTGAAAAGAACAATTGCATAGCTTAAATTCTCAGGCTTTTAACATTATTATAACAGTTTGAGAAGAAATACTTTCCACACTCAAGTATCCTTCTAATGCTTTTATTATGTCTTTCCTTGCTCTTTATAGCATGGAGGTATTTCTTAACATTTTTAAACTTTCCTAGTGTGGTAACAACATTTACAGCAACATCAAGCACGCTGCTGTATATTAGTACTACCTTCTCTATGTATGGCAAGGTGTCTAACTCCTTCAACATCGCTGGTCATTTCAGCTCTAAGCTCAGCTCTCGGGGGCCGCACATATCTTTATTACGCAGTTAATGGATTTAAAGTGCTAACTACATTTACCTGTGAATAGGATATTCCTGGTCGAGGCTTCCCATCAACCTATTTTCTTCGTCGATCACGATGTTGGCTGTCGCTTCCCTTGATTCATTTACCAATAAAATTAAAAAACTTACTGTATGCTCACATGTATGCATACTGCCGAACACTGAATATAACTTCTGTGCAAAGTCTTTCGGCATCGAGAATCTAACCTTGCTGACCTTTGATAACAACACTTATTACTTTTGAAAAACGTAACAAAAATGAGAGCGGCCGAGGAGTAACACGTTTATAAAAGAATAACGACTAATACACTGATATTTCATTAAACTACTTCTAACATATCTTCTGTTTCAGTTTGTATCATGAAAACCGTCATCATCATTAGTACCTCCAGTGAGTTAACACAGAACTGTACTACATACC
>NC_061857.1:28740356-28742856 GCF_019202785.1 Penaeus chinensis
TTGTGTATGTGTGTATACTTATAAAACAAAATATAAATAAATATATATACATATATATATATATATATATATATATATATTATGAGAAAAAAATATGTATAAATGTATATATGAATATATATATATTTTTTTTTTTCTTCAAATATAAGTATATATATGTAAATATCTATATATGTATATGTACATATGAACATATATATATATATATATATATATATATATATATATATATATATATATATATATATATATATATATTTATATATATATATATATACATATATATATATATATATATATGTATATATATACATTCATATAATCATGTATATATATATATACACAGATATATCTATGTTTATATATATGTATATATTTGTGCATATATACATTTATGCATATGTATGTATATATATGTATGTATATATATGCATATATATGTATGTATATGTGTCTGTGTGTGTGTGTGTATCATCATCATAAGGGGGCATACGCATGGCTGCGCTTTGCCGCGCCCAACCTTTGCCTCCACCTCCTCGGGTCCCTCTGAGCAAGCCTCCATGCAGCATTCATTCCCACTCCCAGCACATCTTGGCAGTTCTGATCGACTTGCTTCAAGAGTTCCGTGGCCTTCCCTTGGTCTTCTCCAGCCTGGGTCAACCCTCTCGGAGATGATCCTATGAGCCGGATCTTCCTCAGGGAAACGAGCCACATGCCCATAGAGCTGAAGTATCAGACTGGTAATAGGTCTTGAATCAGTCGCATGGAGTATCCTCTGATTGGACACATGGTCCCTCCAGGTATACCCCATGATTCTGCGAAGACACTTAGTACCAAAGGAGTCAAGACAGGCCTTCAGAGCACTGTTCAGTGTCCAGGTCTCACACCCATAGAGTAAGACCGGGATCACCAGTGCTCTGAAGAGCCTGATCTTAGTTCTCCTAGTCAAATACCGACAGCGCCAAATACTCCTATTGAGTGATTCCATAACGCCGACTGTCGCAGCCCTGAAGGGAAGAAAGCTGGCTAGAGAAAAACCAGCCTCACCCTCACCCCAGGACGAGACTCCCCTCCCCACTCCAAACCAGGCCATGCCTTCACAGGCAGAGCCAAAACAGGCTGAATCTGTGCAGCCAGAGCCAGATCACGCTGACCTTGCCCAGGCAAGGCCAGCAAGGCCAGCCAAGAAAAAGCCTGAGAGAAAAGCCGAACCAACCAAAGTCAGAGTTACCAAAGGCTCTCCACCCCCCAGTGGACCCAAGGATAGCCTGACAACAGACGAGGAGCCCTCAACCAGCGAGGACCTCGCAATGGAGTTGTCAGACTCCGACGATGTCTCTGATGTAACTATCACTGAGTAACATCATGACACACCATCTAAGCATCCTACAGTGGAACATCAATAGCTTCTCTGCAAAGAACGCTTTTCTCCAAGCAGTAGTGCGATCAAGGAACATTGACATTGTCATGCTCCAGGAGACATTAACAGTGGACACTGTTCGCTTCTCAGGGGACCATGCCTTCACACTGCCACGAACACCTGGCAAGAGAGGCTTGATCACCCTTGTGAGAGCAACAATCCCCTGCTCCGCAATAGCCGATGCATCGCACTGTGGAGACGATGTTGAATCCCTTGCCGTCGAGGTTCACCTGGCCGGGGGGCCCCTCAAACTGTACAATGTGTACAGCCGGCCACGCTGTAAAAGCTTAGAAATCAGCCAGGTCTGTGCTTCTGCTGCACACGACCGAGTGATCATAGGGGGAGACTTCAATGCACACCACCCCATCCTGGCTCCCTGCCGGGCACCGGATGCGGCCGGCTATCACATAGCCGACGTGCTAGAGACATTCCCTGAGATCGCTCTCCTCAACACCCAAGAGCCAACGCTTGTCAGAGGAGGGGTCCTAGACCTCACCCTGGCCACTGCGACTCTGGTGGGGAGGATTGGCTGGTGTGTCGATGAGACCGTCACAAGTGACCATTACTGGCCCAGCCGAAATCCTAAGACCAAATCCAAGATGGAAAACAGACAAGGCCAACTGGCAGGCGTTTCAAAACGCCTTGGCCCTCTGTCTGAGATGCAACAATCCCCCACAAAGCGAAAATGTGGAAGTGCTCGAAGCCAGCCTGCTAAACGCCATTAATGAAGCAGCCTCACAGACCATACCCAAAACTCGGCCTGGGTCCAGAAGTCACAAAGACGCCTGGTACTTCAATGACGAGATCAGGGAGGTCAACCACAGGGTGAACATGTGCCGAAAACTATTCCGAAGGCAAAGAACCCCTGACAACCTATCCCTCCTAAGGGAAGCTGTCACGGATGCCAAGGAAACTGCCAACAGAGTCAGGCAGGAAAAGTGGCTGGAATGGTGTGAGTCCTTCGACCACCAAACCACCCTTTCAGAGCTGTGGCAACAGGTCAAGCGAGCTACCAGCCGCTCAGCCCCGAGGTGCACGCATCACGACCCCCAAGCACAGGCTAACAGACTGGCGCACGAG
>NC_061857.1:28797856-28800356 GCF_019202785.1 Penaeus chinensis
GACCGTGAAATTAAGAGACAAAACAGAAAATTCAGAAATGTTAACCCAATCGTCCCTTTTGGCAAGAATACATGTAATACAAGTTTATTTATTGTATTTACACATAAATGGCTCTACAAGTTCTTAATCACCATATAGCCAGTTATTAGAATTACCTATCTTACCTGTTTACCCTTTTCCTTCACTTTAGAAAAGGGTCTTTTGTATCATTCCATTGTCTAAATTATTTTAATGACACTTTAATTATCATAACATCAATAACAGTAATAATAGTATCGATAGCAATGATATTAGAAAGAAAAACAGCTCAAGGAATGGGAAAATCAAGATCGGTCACTAGGGCTTACTAATAGACTCCTTGCCGGCTGAGCACATGTGGAGCCATTTGTATGTAACACAATTCATCAGAAACTACAGAGGATAGAACATAAATCCGGGGCGGTTGGTTTAAGGACATTACGAATAACCATGTTCTAACTCAGCTAGTTTGATTTTATCGCCCTTCTGCTTTAATAATTCTGAATGTAAAAGGAAGGTTGTCTTCTTTTGAAGCAAAAAAAATAAAATAAAAAAAGAAGAAAAAAAAAAAAAGACTGGCATTGGCCTTAGTAAAAAGGTTTATAGAAACAAAACTATTTTCAACTCAGACAGAATGGTAACTGATGATGAATAGAATGCTTTGTCACTGGTAATGGATATTGGTCTACGGCCCCACAAATTAAATTTTGTCAGTTTCTTTGTTCCTTTCGAAAGAAATTGCCAAATGTAGTTTCCAGCAAAATCTCTGTGCTTGCTAATAATTTATATGTACGGCATTGCAAAGACCATACAGATCAATGCATTAAGCTTATTCAAATTTTAAAGCTGATGAAAACATTATAATAAAAAAACATAGTTATTCTGAACAAAACTGATTACCATTACTATATATCTAACATTCTTTAAAACTCTTCTCAAATCACACTTCTAACTATCGACCTGGCCAGCAACCTCTTCAAATTTGAGATTACATTAAATAAAATCTTATGACAATAAAAATTTCCATTTTTGCTTCTGGCACTCGACCGAATGTTTGTATGGACTCTTCAAAAACACACAATAGGAAAACCTCTTGGGCCTATTGTGTCCCCAATTAACACATTTAATTATAACCTTGCTTTATTCCTCGTTTACATCATCCATCCCCTAACCATTAATGAGTGCACAACTGCAAACTCATTGGATATTTTGGATGAAGTTACATGACATTGAAGAGCATTGAAGATTCAACAGTAATGGCCAGTTTTGACGTCAAATTATGTTTCACCAATGTTCCTTCGTCAGAATTCATAAAGATTATCACTGACATGATTTAAGATTAGTCCTATCACAATTTGGTCTAAAAAGAAAAAAAGACTTCTGTTTACCCTTGATGACTTTATACTCAGATAGTTATTCAAACCCTTTCTTTTGCAATGATGAATGGAACTGGTTAAATAGTTACCCAAATGATTTTCAACCAATATTCTACAAAAAGGTACATAGATGTCACGTTGCTTCTATCCAAACAACAATCAGACATCAAACAATTCCTGTCATATCTGATGGACAACATCCAAAGATTAGGTTAACGTGTGAAACAGAAAAGAAAAAAATAATCCTTTCCTGGCACACTGATAAGCAAAGGAAATGGACGCTTTTTCCAGAACGGTTAACAGAAAAAATAAATTAATTAATTAACTTTTTTCACTGGTTTGGAAATGACCAATTTAAAAGTCTCAAAATTAACAGTATCACCACTCTAATAAATTTAGCATTTATAGCTCCACCTCGATCCAATGTGATAGCGAAAATAAATACATATTACGTGAGATAATAAAACATTCGTTCCCATAGATCAATTCAAATCTTTCTATAAAAATATGTCTCTGCCCTCAAAACGATGCTCAGATAGTGTATGTATCTTAAACTGTCCTAGCTGTAATGCTATATAGGTTGCACCGTCTACACTATGATTCCAGCAAGTGGGTAAATCTATAAGAACTAGCTAATTATATATATATATATATATATATATATATATATATATATATATATATATACACACACATACAAACACACACACACACACACACACACACACACACACACACACACACACACACACACACACACACACACACACACACACACGCATTCATATATATCTAGATATATATATACATATATATACATATATGTTTATATTTATATAAATAAACACACACACACACACACACACACTTCAGACCCGAAGATGGAATCCAGGAGAATTTCGAAACTGTTGCCTTATATCTGATAAATCTAATTTGTGCGTTTTCTACACACACACACACACACACACACACACACACACACACACACACACACACACACACACACACACACACACAGTGACCAATGACCTGTGCAAACCGTCAACCAATTGCATAACCTTAGAAGGATCCCACACCGCTTCACTTCGACTGCGACGGACTGACGG
>NC_061857.1:28805356-28817856 GCF_019202785.1 Penaeus chinensis
GCAGTGGAGCAGTTGGTGGACTGGGAGGAGCGCCCATTGGTGGATTTGGCAGTGGAGCAGTTGGTGGACTGGGAGGAGCGCCCATTGGTGGATTTGGCAGTGGAGCAGTTGGTGGACTGGGAGGAGCGCCCATTGGTGGATTTGGCAGTGGAGCAGTTGGTGGACTGGGAGGAGCGCCCATTGGTGGATTTGGCAGTGGAGCAGTTGGTGGACTGGGAGGAGCGCCCATTGGTGGATTTGGCAGTGGAGCAGTTGGTGGACTGGGAGGAGCGCCCATTGGTGGATTTGGCAGTGGAGCAGTTGGTGGACTGGGAGGAGCGCCCATTGGTGGATTTGGCAGTGGAGCAGTTGGTGGACTGGGAGGAGCGCCAATTGGTGGATTTGGCAGTGGAGCAGTTGGTGGACTGGGAGGAGCGCCAATTGGTGGATTTGGCAGTGGAGCAGTTGGTGGACTGGGAGGAGCGCCAATTGGTGGATTTGGCAGTGGAGCAGTTGGTGGACTGGGAGGAGCGCCCATTGGTGGATTTGGCAGTGGAGCAGTTGGTGGACTGGGAGGAGCGCCAATTGGTGGATTTGGCAGTGGAGCAGTTGGTGGACTGGGAGGAGCGCCCATTGGTGGATTTGGCAGTGGAGCAGTTGGTGGACTGGGAGGAGCGCCAATTGGTGGATTTGGCAGTGGAGCAGTTGGTGGACTGGGAGGAGCGCCCATTGGTGGATTTGGCAGTGGAGCAGTTGGTGGACTGGGAGGAGCGCCCATTGGTGGATTTGGCAGTGGAGCAGTTGGTGGACTGGGAGGAGCGCCCATTGGTGGATTTGGCAGTGGAGCAGTTGGTGGACTGGGAGGAGCGCCCATTGGTGGATTTGGCAGTGGAGCAGTTGGTGGACTGGGAGGAGCGCCAATTGGTGGATTTGGCAGTGGAGCAGTTGGTGGACTGGGAGGAGCGCCAATTGGTGGATTTGGCAGTGGAGCAGTTGGTGGACTGGGAGGAGCGCCCATTGGTGGATTTGGCAGTGGAGCAGTTGGTGGACTGGGAGGAGCGCCCATTGGTGGATTTGGCAGTGGAGCAGTTGGTGGACTGGGAGGAGCGCCCATTGGTGGATTTGGCAGTGGAGCAGTTGGTGGACTGGGAGGAGCGCCCATTGGTGGATTTGGCAGTGGAGCAGTTGGTGGACTGGGAGGAGCGCCCATTGGTGGATTTGGCAGTGGAGCAGTTGGTGGACTGGGAGGAGCGCCAATTGGTGGATTTGGCAGTGGAGCAGTTGGTGGACTGGGAGGAGCGCCCATTGGTGGATTTGGCAGTGGAGCAGTTGGTGGACTGGGAGGAGCGCCCATTGGTGGATTTGGCAGTGGAGCAGTTGGTGGACTGGGAGGAGCGCCCATTGGTGGATTTGGCAGTGGAGCAGTTGGTGGACTGGGAGGAGCGCCCATTGGTGGATTTGGCAGTGGAGCAGTTGGTGGACTGGGAGGAGCGCCCATTGGTGGATTTGGCAGTGGAGCAGTTGGTGGACTGGGAGGAGCGCCCATTGGTGGATTTGGCAGTGGAGCAGTTGGTGGACTGGGAGGAGCGCCCATTGGTGGATTTGGCAGTGGAGCAGTTGGTGGACTGGGAGGAGCGCCCATTGGTGGATTTGGCAGTGGAGCAGTTGGTGGACTGGGAGGAGCGCCAATTGGTGGATTTGGCAGTGGAGCAGTTGGTGGACTGGGAGGAGCGCCCATTGGTGGATTTGGCAGTGGAGCAGTTGGTGGACTGGGAGGAGCGCCCATTGGTGGATTTGGCAGTGGAGCAGTTGGTGGACTGGGAGGAGCGCCCATTGGTGGATTTGGCAGTGGAGCAGTTGGTGGACTGGGAGGAGCGCCCATTGGTGGATTTGGCAGTGGAGCAGTTGGTGGACTGGGAGGAGCGCCAATTGGTGGATTTGGCAGTGGAGCAGTTGGTGGACTGGGAGGAGCGCCAATTGGTGGATTTGGCAGTGGAGCAGTTGGTGGACTGGGAGGAGCGCCCATTGGTGGATTTGGCAGTGGAGCAGTTGGTGGACTGGGAGGAGCGCCAATTGGTGGATTTGGCAGTGGAGCAGTTGGTGGACTGGGAGGAGCGCCAATTGGTGGATTTGGCAGTGGAGCAGTTGGTGGACTGGGAGGAGCGCCCATTGGTGGATTTGGCAGTGGAGCAGTTGGTGGACTGGGAGGAGCGCCCATTGGTGGATTTGGCAGTGGAGCAGTTGGTGGACTGGGAGGAGCGCCAATTGGTGGATTTGGCAGTGGAGCAGTTGGTGGACTGGGAGGAGCGCCCATTGGTGGATTTGGCAGTGGAGCAGTTGGTGGACTGGGAGGAGCGCCAATTGGTGGATTTGGCAGTGGAGCAGTTGGTGGACTGGGAGGAGCGCCCATTGGTGGATTTGGCAGTGGAGCAGTTGGTGGACTGGGAGGAGCGCCCATTGGTGGATTTGGCAGTGGAGCAGTTGGTGGACTGGGAGGAGCGCCCATTGGTGGATTTGGCAGTGGAGCAGTTGGTGGACTGGGAGGAGCGCCAATTGGTGGATTTGGCAGTGGAGCAGTTGGTGGACTGGGAGGAGCGCCAATTGGTGGATTTGGCAGTGGAGCAGTTGGTGGACTGGGAGGAGCGCCCATTGGTGGATTTGGCAGTGGAGCAGTTGGTGGACTGGGAGGAGCGCCAATTGGTGGATTTGGCAGTGGAGCAGTTGGTGGACTGGGAGGAGCGCCCATTGGTGGATTTGGCAGTGGAGCAGTTGGTGGACTGGGAGGAGCGCCAATTGGTGGATTTGGCAGTGGAGCAGTTGGTGGACTGGGAGGAGCGCCCATTGGTGGATTTGGCAGTGGAGCAGTTGGTGGACTGGGAGGAGCGCCCATTGGTGGATTTGGCAGTGGAGCAGTTGGTGGACTGGGAGGAGCGCCAATTGGTGGATTTGGCAGTGGAGCAGTTGGTGGACTGGGAGGAGCGCCCATTGGTGGATTTGGCAGTGGAGCAGTTGGTGGACTGGGAGGAGCGCCCATTGGTGGATTTGGCAGTGGAGCAGTTGGTGGACTGGGAGGAGCGCCCATTGGTGGATTTGGCAGTGGAGCAGTTGGTGGACTGGGAGGAGCGCCCATTGGTGGATTTGGCAGTGGAGCAGTTGGTGGACTGGGAGGAGCGCCAATTGGTGGATTTGGCAGTGGAGCAGTTGGTGGACTGGGAGGAGCGCCAATTGGTGGATTTGGCAGTGGAGCAGTTGGTGGACTGGGAGGAGCGCCAATTGGTGGATTTGGCAGTGGAGCAGTTGGTGGACTGGGAGGAGCGCCAATTGGTGGATTTGGCAGTGGAGCAGTTGGTGGACTGGGAGGAGCGCCAATTGGTGGATTTGGCAGTGGAGCAGTTGGTGGACTGGGAGGAGCGCCCATTGGTGGATTTGGCAGTGGAGCAGTTGGTGGACTGGGAGGAGCGCCCATTGGTGGATTTGGCAGTGGAGCAGTTGGTGGACTGGGAGGAGCGCCCATTGGTGGATTTGGCAGTGGAGCAGTTGGTGGACTGGGAGGAGCGCCCATTGGTGGATTTGGCAGTGGAGCAGTTGGTGGACTGGGAGGAGCGCCAATTGGTGGATTTGGCAGTGGAGCAGTTGGTGGACTGGGAGGAGCGCCCATTGGTGGATTTGGCAGTGGAGCAGTTGGTGGACTGGGAGGAGCGCCAATTGGTGGATTTGGCAGTGGAGCAGTTGGTGGACTGGGAGGAGCGCCCATTGGTGGATTTGGCAGTGGAGCAGTTGGTGGACTGGGAGGAGCGCCCATTGGTGGATTTGGCAGTGGAGCAGTTGGTGGACTGGGAGGAGCGCCCATTGGTGGATTTGGCAGTGGAGCAGTTGGTGGACTGGGAGGAGCGCCAATTGGTGGATTTGGCAGTGGAGCAGTTGGTGGACTGGGAGGAGCGCCCATTGGTGGATTTGGCAGTGGAGCAGTTGGTGGACTGGGAGGAGCGCCCATTGGTGGATTTGGCAGTGGAGCAGTTGGTGGACTGGGAGGAGCGCCCATTGGTGGATTTGGCAGTGGAGCAGTTGGTGGACTGGGAGGAGCGCCAATTGGTGGATTTGGCAGTGGAGCAGTTGGTGGACTGGGAGGAGCGCCCATTGGTGGATTTGGCAGTGGAGCAGTTGGTGGACTGGGAGGAGCGCCAATTGGTGGATTTGGCAGTGGAGCAGTTGGTGGACTGGGAGGAGCGCCCATTGGTGGATTTGGCAGTGGAGCAGTTGGTGGACTGGGAGGAGCGCCCATTGGTGGATTTGGCAGTGGAGCAGTTGGTGGACTGGGAGGAGCGCCCATTGGTGGATTTGGCAGTGGAGCAGTTGGTGGACTGGGAGGAGCGCCCATTGGTGGATTTGGCAGTGGAGCAGTTGGTGGACTGGGAGGAGCGCCCATTGGTGGATTTGGCAGTGGAGCAGTTGGTGGACTGGGAGGAGCGCCAATTGGTGGATTTGGCAGTGGAGCAGTTGGTGGACTGGGAGGAGCGCCCATTGGTGGATTTGGCAGTGGAGCAGTTGGTGGACTGGGAGGAGCGCCCATTGGTGGATTTGGCAGTGGAGCAGTTGGTGGACTGGGAGGAGCGCCCATTGGTGGATTTGGCAGTGGAGCAGTTGGTGGACTGGGAGGAGCGCCAATTGGTGGATTTGGCAGTGGAGCAGTTGGTGGACTGGGAGGAGCGCCCATTGGTGGATTTGGCAGTGGAGCAGTTGGTGGACTGGGAGGAGCGCCCATTGGTGGATTTGGCAGTGGAGCAGTTGGTGGACTGGGAGGAGCGCCCATTGGTGGATTTGGCAGTGGAGCAGTTGGTGGACTGGGAGGAGCGCCCATTGGTGGATTTGGCAGTGGAGCAGTTGGTGGACTGGGAGGAGCGCCAATTGGTGGATTTGGCAGTGGAGCAGTTGGTGGACTGGGAGGAGCGCCCATTGGTGGATTTGGCAGTGGAGCAGTTGGTGGACTGGGAGGAGCGCCAATTGGTGGATTTGGCAGTGGAGCAGTTGGTGGACTGGGAGGAGCGCCCATTGGTGGATTTGGCAGTGGAGCAGTTGGTGGACTGGGAGGAGCGCCAATTGGTGGATTTGGCAGTGGAGCAGTTGGTGGACTGGGAGGAGCGCCAATTGGTGGATTTGGCAGTGGAGCAGTTGGTGGACTGGGAGGAGCGCCAATTGGTGGATTTGGCAGTGGAGCAGTTGGTGGACTGGGAGGAGCGCCCATTGGTGGATTTGGCAGTGGAGCAGTTGGTGGACTGGGAGGAGCGCCCATTGGTGGATTTGGCAGTGGAGCAGTTGGTGGACTGGGAGGAGCGCCCATTGGTGGATTTGGCAGTGGAGCAGTTGGTGGACTGGGAGGAGCGCCAATTGGTGGATTTGGCAGTGGAGCAGTTGGTGGACTGGGAGGAGCGCCCATTGGTGGATTTGGCAGTGGAGCAGTTGGTGGACTGGGAGGAGCGCCCATTGGTGGATTTGGCAGTGGAGCAGTTGGTGGACTGGGAGGAGCGCCAATTGGTGGATTTGGCAGTGGAGCAGTTGGTGGACTGGGAGGAGCGCCCATTGGTGGATTTGGCAGTGGAGCAGTTGGTGGACTGGGAGGAGCGCCAATTGGTGGATTTGGCAGTGGAGCAGTTGGTGGACTGGGAGGAGCGCCCATTGGTGGATTTGGCAGTGGAGCAGTTGGTGGACTGGGAGGAGCGCCAATTGGTGGATTTGGCAGTGGAGCAGTTGGTGGACTGGGAGGAGCGCCCATTGGTGGATTTGGCAGTGGAGCAGTTGGTGGACTGGGAGGAGCGCCCATTGGTGGATTTGGCAGTGGAGCAGTTGGTGGACTGGGAGGAGCGCCCATTGGTGGATTTGGCAGTGGAGCAGTTGGTGGACTGGGAGGAGCGCCCATTGGTGGATTTGGCAGTGGAGCAGTTGGTGGACTGGGAGGAGCGCCCATTGGTGGATTTGGCAGTGGAGCAGTTGGTGGACTGGGAGGAGCGCCAATTGGTGGATTTGGCAGTGGAGCAGTTGGTGGACTGGGAGGAGCGCCCATTGGTGGATTTGGCAGTGGAGCAGTTGGTGGACTGGGAGGAGCGCCCATTGGTGGATTTGGCAGTGGAGCAGTTGGTGGACTGGGAGGAGCGCCCATTGGTGGATTTGGCAGTGGAGCAGTTGGTGGACTGGGAGGAGCGCCCATTGGTGGATTTGGCAGTGGAGCAGTTGGTGGACTGGGAGGAGCGCCCATTGGTGGATTTGGCAGTGGAGCAGTTGGTGGACTGGGAGGAGCGCCCATTGGTGGATTTGGCAGTGGAGCAGTTGGTGGACTGGGAGGAGCGCCCATTGGTGGATTTGGCAGTGGAGCAGTTGGTGGACTGGGAGGAGCGCCCATTGGTGGATTTGGCAGTGGAGCAGTTGGTGGACTGGGAGGAGCGCCAATTGGTGGATTTGGCAGTGGAGCAGTTGGTGGACTGGGAGGAGCGCCAATTGGTGGATTTGGCAGTGGAGCAGTTGGTGGACTGGGAGGAGCGCCAATTGGTGGATTTGGCAGTGGAGCAGTTGGTGGACTGGGAGGAGCGCCAATTGGTGGATTTGGCAGTGGAGCAGTTGGTGGACTGGGAGGAGCGCCCATTGGTGGATTTGGCAGTGGAGCAGTTGGTGGACTGGGAGGAGCGCCAATTGGTGGATTTGGCAGTGGAGCAGTTGGTGGACTGGGAGGAGCGCCCATTGGTGGATTTGGCAGTGGAGCAGTTGGTGGACTGGGAGGAGCGCCAATTGGTGGATTTGGCAGTGGAGCAGTTGGTGGACTGGGAGGAGCGCCCATTGGTGGATTTGGCAGTGGAGCAGTTGGTGGACTGGGAGGAGCGCCAATTGGTGGATTTGGCAGTGGAGCAGTTGGTGGACTGGGAGGAGCGCCCATTGGTGGATTTGGCAGTGGAGCAGTTGGTGGACTGGGAGGAGCGCCCATTGGTGGATTTGGCAGTGGAGCAGTTGGTGGACTGGGAGGAGCGCCCATTGGTGGATTTGGCAGTGGAGCAGTTGGTGGACTGGGAGGAGCGCCCATTGGTGGATTTGGCAGTGGAGCAGTTGGTGGACTGGGAGGAGCGCCCATTGGTGGATTTGGCAGTGGAGCAGTTGGTGGACTGGGAGGAGCGCCCATTGGTGGATTTGGCAGTGGAGCAGTTGGTGGACTGGGAGGAGCGCCCATTGGTGGATTTGGCAGTGGAGCAGTTGGTGGACTGGGAGGAGCGCCCATTGGTGGATTTGGCAGTGGAGCAGTTGGTGGACTGGGAGGAGCGCCCATTGGTGGATTTGGCAGTGGAGCAGTTGGTGGACTGGGAGGAGCGCCAATTGGTGGATTTGGCAGTGGAGCAGTTGGTGGACTGGGAGGAGCGCCAATTGGTGGATTTGGCAGTGGAGCAGTTGGTGGACTGGGAGGAGCGCCAATTGGTGGATTTGGCAGTGGAGCAGTTGGTGGACTGGGAGGAGCGCCCATTGGTGGATTTGGCAGTGGAGCAGTTGGTGGACTGGGAGGAGCGCCCATTGGTGGATTTGGCAGTGGAGCAGTTGGTGGACTGGGAGGAGCGCCCATTGGTGGATTTGGCAGTGGAGCAGTTGGTGGACTGGGAGGAGCGCCCATTGGTGGATTTGGCAGTGGAGCAGTTGGTGGACTGGGAGGAGCGCCCATTGGTGGATTTGGCAGTGGAGCAGTTGGTGGACTGGGAGGAGCGCCCATTGGTGGATTTGGCAGTGGAGCAGTTGGTGGACTGGGAGGAGCGCCAATTGGTGGATTTGGCAGTGGAGCAGTTGGTGGACTGGGAGGAGCGCCCATTGGTGGATTTGGCAGTGGAGCAGTTGGTGGACTGGGAGGAGCGCCCATTGGTGGATTTGGCAGTGGAGCAGTTGGTGGACTGGGAGGAGCGCCCATTGGTGGATTTGGCAGTGGAGCAGTTGGTGGACTGGGAGGAGCGCCCATTGGTGGATTTGGCAGTGGAGCAGTTGGTGGACTGGGAGGAGCGCCCATTGGTGGATTTGGCAGTGGAGCAGTTGGTGGACTGGGAGGAGCGCCCATTGGTGGATTTGGCAGTGGAGCAGTTGGTGGACTGGGAGGAGCGCCCATTGGTGGATTTGGCAGTGGAGCAGTTGGTGGACTGGGAGGAGCGCCCATTGGTGGATTTGGCAGTGGAGCAGTTGGTGGACTGGGAGGAGCGCCCATTGGTGGATTTGGCAGTGGAGCAGTTGGTGGACTGGGAGGAGCGCCAATTGGTGGATTTGGCAGTGGAGCAGTTGGTGGACTGGGAGGAGCGCCCATTGGTGGATTTGGCAGTGGAGCAGTTGGTGGACTGGGAGGAGCGCCAATTGGTGGATTTGGCAGTGGAGCAGTTGGTGGACTGGGAGGAGCGCCCATTGGTGGATTTGGCAGTGGAGCAGTTGGTGGACTGGGAGGAGCGCCCATTGGTGGATTTGGCAGTGGAGCAGTTGGTGGACTGGGAGGAGCGCCAATTGGTGGATTTGGCAGTGGAGCAGTTGGTGGACTGGGAGGAGCGCCAATTGGTGGATTTGGCAGTGGAGCAGTTGGTGGACTGGGAGGAGCGCCCATTGGTGGATTTGGCAGTGGAGCAGTTGGTGGACTGGGAGGAGCGCCCATTGGTGGATTTGGCAGTGGAGCAGTTGGTGGACTGGGAGGAGCGCCCATTGGTGGATTTGGCAGTGGAGCAGTTGGTGGACTGGGAGGAGCGCCCATTGGTGGATTTGGCAGTGGAGCAGTTGGTGGACTGGGAGGAGCGCCCATTGGTGGATTTGGCAGTGGAGCAGTTGGTGGACTGGGAGGAGCGCCCATTGGTGGATTTGGCAGTGGAGCAGTTGGTGGACTGGGAGGAGCGCCCATTGGTGGATTTGGCAGTGGAGCAGTTGGTGGACTGGGAGGAGCGCCCATTGGTGGATTTGGCAGTGGAGCAGTTGGTGGACTGGGAGGAGCGCCCATTGGTGGATTTGGCAGTGGAGCAGTTGGTGGACTGGGAGGAGCGCCCATTGGTGGATTTGGCAGTGGAGCAGTTGGTGGACTGGGAGGAGCGCCAATTGGTGGATTTGGCAGTGGAGCAGTTGGTGGACTGGGAGGAGCGCCCATTGGTGGATTTGGCAGTGGAGCAGTTGGTGGACTGGGAGGAGCGCCCATTGGTGGATTTGGCAGTGGAGCAGTTGGTGGACTGGGAGGAGCGCCCATTGGTGGATTTGGCAGTGGAGCAGTTGGTGGACTGGGAGGAGCGCCCATTGGTGGATTTGGCAGTGGAGCAGTTGGTGGACTGGGAGGAGCGCCCATTGGTGGATTTGGCAGTGGAGCAGTTGGTGGACTGGGAGGAGCGCCAATTGGTGGATTTGGCAGTGGAGCAGTTGGTGGACTGGGAGGAGCGCCCATTGGTGGATTTGGCAGTGGAGCAGTTGGTGGACTGGGAGGAGCGCCCATTGGTGGATTTGGCAGTGGAGCAGTTGGTGGACTGGGAGGAGCGCCAATTGGTGGATTTGGCAGTGGAGCAGTTGGTGGACTGGGAGGAGCGCCCATTGGTGGATTTGGCAGTGGAGCAGTTGGTGGACTGGGAGGAGCGCCCATTGGTGGATTTGGCAGTGGAGCAGTTGGTGGACTGGGAGGAGCGCCCATTGGTGGATTTGGCAGTGGAGCAGTTGGTGGACTGGGAGGAGCGCCCATTGGTGGATTTGGCAGTGGAGCAGTTGGTGGACTGGGAGGAGCGCCCATTGGTGGATTTGGCAGTGGAGCAGTTGGTGGACTGGGAGGAGCGCCCATTGGTGGATTTGGCAGTGGAGCAGTTGGTGGACTGGGAGGAGCGCCCATTGGTGGATTTGGCAGTGGAGCAGTTGGTGGACTGGGAGGAGCGCCCATTGGTGGATTTGGCAGTGGAGCAGTTGGTGGACTGGGAGGAGCGCCCATTGGTGGATTTGGCAGTGGAGCAGTTGGTGGACTGGGAGGAGCGCCCATTGGTGGATTTGGCAGTGGAGCAGTTGGTGGACTGGGAGGAGCGCCCATTGGTGGATTTGGCAGTGGAGCAGTTGGTGGACTGGGAGGAGCGCCAATTGGTGGATTTGGCAGTGGAGCAGTTGGTGGACTGGGAGGAGCGCCCATTGGTGGATTTGGCAGTGGAGCAGTTGGTGGACTGGGAGGAGCGCCCATTGGTGGATTTGGCAGTGGAGCAGTTGGTGGACTGGGAGGAGCGCCAATTGGTGGATTTGGCAGTGGAGCAGTTGGTGGACTGGGAGGAGCGCCAATTGGTGGATTTGGCAGTGGAGCAGTTGGTGGACTGGGAGGAGCGCCAATTGGTGGATTTGGCAGTGGAGCAGTTGGTGGACTGGGAGGAGCGCCCATTGGTGGATTTGGCAGTGGAGCAGTTGGTGGACTGGGAGGAGCGCCCATTGGTGGATTTGGCAGTGGAGCAGTTGGTGGACTGGGAGGAGCGCCCATTGGTGGATTTGGCAGTGGAGCAGTTGGTGGACTGGGAGGAGCGCCCATTGGTGGATTTGGCAGTGGAGCAGTTGGTGGACTGGGAGGAGCGCCAATTGGTGGATTTGGCAGTGGAGCAGTTGGTGGACTGGGAGGAGCGCCCATTGGTGGATTTGGCAGTGGAGCAGTTGGTGGACTGGGAGGAGCGCCCATTGGTGGATTTGGCAGTGGAGCAGTTGGTGGACTGGGAGGAGCGCCCATTGGTGGATTTGGCAGTGGAGCAGTTGGTGGACTGGGAGGAGCGCCCATTGGTGGATTTGGCAGTGGAGCAGTTGGTGGACTGGGAGGAGCGCCCATTGGTGGATTTGGCAGTGGAGCAGTTGGTGGACTGGGAGGAGCGCCCATTGGTGGATTTGGCAGTGGAGCAGTTGGTGGACTGGGAGGAGCGCCCATTGGTGGATTTGGCAGTGGAGCAGTTGGTGGACTGGGAGGAGCGCCCATTGGTGGATTTGGCAGTGGAGCAGTTGGTGGACTGGGAGGAGCGCCCATTGGTGGATTTGGCAGTGGAGCAGTTGGTGGACTGGGAGGAGCGCCAATTGGTGGATTTGGCAGTGGAGCAGTTGGTGGACTGGGAGGAGCGCCAATTGGTGGATTTGGCAGTGGAGCAGTTGGTGGACTGGGAGGAGCGCCCATTGGTGGATTTGGCAGTGGAGCAGTTGGTGGACTGGGAGGAGCGCCCATTGGTGGATTTGGCAGTGGAGCAGTTGGTGGACTGGGAGGAGCGCCCATTGGTGGATTTGGCAGTGGAGCAGTTGGTGGACTGGGAGGAGCGCCCATTGGTGGATTTGGCAGTGGAGCAGTTGGTGGACTGGGAGGAGCGCCAATTGGTGGATTTGGCAGTGGAGCAGTTGGTGGACTGGGAGGAGCGCCCATTGGTGGATTTGGCAGTGGAGCAGTTGGTGGACTGGGAGGAGCGCCCATTGGTGGATTTGGCAGTGGAGCAGTTGGTGGACTGGGAGGAGCGCCCATTGGTGGATTTGGCAGTGGAGCAGTTGGTGGACTGGGAGGAGCGCCAATTGGTGGATTTGGCAGTGGAGCAGTTGGTGGACTGGGAGGAGCGCCCATTGGTGGATTTGGCAGTGGAGCAGTTGGTGGACTGGGAGGAGCGCCAATTGGTGGATTTGGCAGTGGAGCAGTTGGTGGACTGGGAGGAGCGCCAATTGGTGGATTTGGCAGTGGAGCAGTTGGTGGACTGGGAGGAGCGCCAATTGGTGGATTTGGCAGTGGAGCAGTTGGTGGACTGGGAGGAGCGCCAATTGGTGGATTTGGCAGTGGAGCAGTTGGTGGACTGGGAGGAGCGCCCATTGGTGGATTTGGCAGTGGAGCAGTTGGTGGACTGGGAGGAGCGCCCATTGGTGGATTTGGCAGTGGAGCAGTTGGTGGACTGGGAGGAGCGCCCATTGGTGGATTTGGCAGTGGAGCAGTTGGTGGACTGGGAGGAGCGCCCATTGGTGGATTTGGCAGTGGAGCAGTTGGTGGACTGGGAGGAGCGCCCATTGGTGGATTTGGCAGTGGAGCAGTTGGTGGACTGGGAGGAGCGCCAATTGGTGGATTTGGCAGTGGAGCAGTTGGTGGACTGGGAGGAGCGCCCATTGGTGGATTTGGCAGTGGAGCAGTTGGTGGACTGGGAGGAGCGCCAATTGGTGGATTTGGCAGTGGAGCAGTTGGTGGACTGGGAGGAGCGCCCATTGGTGGATTTGGCAGTGGAGCAGTTGGTGGACTGGGAGGAGCGCCAATTGGTGGATTTGGCAGTGGAGCAGTTGGTGGACTGGGAGGAGCGCCCATTGGTGGATTTGGCAGTGGAGCAGTTGGTGGACTGGGAGGAGCGCCCATTGGTGGATTTGGCAGTGGAGCAGTTGGTGGACTGGGAGGAGCGCCCATTGGTGGATTTGGCAGTGGAGCAGTTGGTGGACTGGGAGGAGCGCCCATTGGTGGATTTGGCAGTGGAGCAGTTGGTGGACTGGGAGGAGCGCCAATTGGTGGATTTGGCAGTGGAGCAGTTGGTGGA
>NC_061857.1:28832856-28850356 GCF_019202785.1 Penaeus chinensis
TTTTTCTTTAGTGCAGAGTGCATAATAATTCAGTGTAGAACAAAATCACTACAGTAAGTTTCACTGTGTTAACACATTTTAGTACATATTTCATGCTAGATTTCTTAGTGTTTACCCTTACTAGTTTTCTTTTGATTATTTTACATTAATATAAGCTTTTTTTTTTTATTTTTTTTTTAATAAATGTTTATTCAGGATTCAGTTTTATTTCCATATCGGTATCATCCTTTCTAACAATGCATAGTAAGCTAGGGGTTCACGATCCCTATCCACGTGGGGGGCTGTAGCTGTTGGATACGCCAGGCACTTCCCAGTCCACTTCCGAAAGAACCAGCACCACAGGAGCCTCCAGTTGCTCCTCCAAAGCCTGAAGAGGAGCCTCCGAAGCCATGTCCTCCTGCAGGCAGGGCCTCCAGAAGCTCCAAAGTTATTAGCTGGGGCACTGTAGCTTGCACTTACTCCACCAGCAGGGGCACCAGCACCGCTGCCGAAGGATCCACCTGTGACTCCTGCTCCACCGAAAGATCCGCTTCCTACTCCTGCACCGCCGAAGGATCCTGCACTGCTGGACAAGCCTCTTGAACTTCCAAAGTTATTGCTAGGTGCGTTATGGGTGTTACTCATAGCGGCTCCTCCAAGTGATCCACTTCCAATTCTTCCACCTGAAACTCCACCAGTGGATCTTCCTCCGAAGCTGCCACTTGAGGCTCCACCAAAGGATCCGGAACCGCGGCCAAAACCTGAGGCACCAGAACCTCCAAAGCTATTCGAGGGTGCGCTGTAGGTGGTACTCACTCGACTCCACTATTTATATGCATATATATATATATATATATATGCTTATATACATAATTTTATATCTCTTGTGTAAGTATGATATATATGTATATGCATATAATTATATATATATATATATATATATTATATATATGATCATGTGTGTGCGTATGTATGTATATACATGTATATGACTATATATATATGTATGCCTGTATACATATGTATACATATATATGTGTATATACTCATATAAATAAATATATGTGTATATACACACACACATACATACATACATATATATGTACTTGAAAAAAAATGCACAAACTACATTTATTAACAGTGGCAAAAATGTCAAAATCGACCTCGATTCGTGTGTGTATGTGAGAGAGAGAGTATGTGGGTGCATATATGTGTGCTTATATATTCATGTTTTAACATTTCTATGCATCTAGCTATGTTCCTGCTGTAGTATTTTACGGAGGAGCGTAGAGAGGTATCCTTATAACTACTAAGTACATGCATTCAAATAGCAAAATCCTAGTTTTGAAACCCTAGTGCCATGATACTACCACGATGAACGTGAGAGAGAGAAAACGAGAGAGAGAGGTAAAGAGATACACACATCGCTTATTGGAATATACATTATTCCCTCTGTTCAATAATTAGAACCAATTAGCAAAATATCTTCCGATGGAGAGGGTTGTACATTGTCAAGGGAATTTCTTAAAAAAAAAAAAAAAAAAAAAAAAAAAAAAATATATATATATATATATATATATATATATATATATATAAAAAGGCTTGTAGTCAAGAGCTCCCTTTGCATGCTAGGGGACGATCTAGGTAATTGGCAATTAACTTCTATTTGCACAGTGCTTTTATTCGTATGAACAATATAAAGTAAACACGGAATCTACGACGCCTATCCACGTGGGGGTCTGTAGCTATTGGACACGCCGGCACTTCCCAGTCCACTTCCGAAGGAACTTCCAGCACCAAAGGAGCCCCCAGATGCTCCAAAGCCTGAAGAGGAGCCTCCGAAGCCATGTCCTCCTGCAGAGCCTCCAGAAGCTCCAAAGTTATTAGCTGGGGCACTGTAGCTTGCACTTACTCCACCAGCAGGGGCACCAGCACCGCTGCCGAAGGATCCACCTGTGACTCCTGATCCACCGAAAGATCCGCTTCCCACTCCTGCACCGCCGAAGGATCCTGCACCGCTGGCCAAGCCTCCAGAACTTCCAAAGTTATTGCTGGGTGCGTTGTAGGTGGCACTCACAGCGGCTCCTCCAAGTGATCCTCCTCCGAAGCTGCCACTTGAGGCTCCACCAAAGGATCCGGAACCGCGGCCAAAACCTGAGGCACCAGAACCTCCAAAGCTATTAGAGGGTGCGTTGTAGGTGGCACTCACTCCTCCGGCGGCTCCACCAGCACCTCCAAACGATCCACCTGAAGAACCGCCAAAACCTCCACCGCTGATGCCCCCGCTGGAAGCTCCACTGAACGATCCATGGCCGCCAGTGCCGAAGCCTCCTCCTACGGATCCTACACCGCCACCAAAGTTACTGCTTGGGCCAGTGTAGCTAGTGCTGACGTCACTGTAAGCGACGCCTGCCAGCACAGCCAAAACAACTGCGATGCTTCGTCTCTGAAAGGGTAGATCTATACAATAATAATCGAAACATTAATGGCAGACACATTCCTGGTAAACGTTTGTACATCCAGAAAACTTACTACAGGCACTTGAAATCTCATTCATTCAGGAAATCATATTGGTGATATGTGTTCCTACCATTGTTGTGGAAAGAGATGATAATGCCGCCTACCACCTCCGCATGAGTTTATATAGCTGGGGAGGCAAAACTCAGGGACACCCACACCGGAAAACGCGCGCCAAGTGATTGATTTTTTTTTTTAATAAATGATAATAAGAAACCTTACCTTTTCGTTTTCTGTTTTATACTGTTATGTTAATGTCCCAAATTTTCGCTGAAACATTCTGTATAATTGATATGTACACACACTTTATATATTTATGCATGCATGTGTGTTTTGATATATATTATTAATACACATCAGTATATATATACACGTATATATTGTATATCTATCTGTCTATATATGTATATGTATATGTATATATCCATATATATACATAACTATATACACATGTACACTTGTATATATATATATATACATATATATGTATAGGTATATGTATATATATGTACATAAATGTACACACATGTATAAATATATATATAAATATATATATATATATATATATATATATATATATATATACATATATGAATATATATACATCTATAAATATAAACATATATAAATATATATGTATATAAATATATATATATATATATATATATATATATCATTATTTATATGAATATATATATATCAATATTTATATGAATATATATACATATACATATATAAATATTTATATGAATATATGTATATGTATATGTATATATCCATATGTATATGTATATGTATATATCCATATATATACATAAATATATACACATGTGCACGTGTATATATATATATATATATATACATATATATGTATATAGATGCCTATATGTACATAAATATACACACATGTGTGTATATATATATATATATATATATATATATATACATACAAATATATATACATATATGAATATATCAATATTTATATGAATATATATATAAATATTTATATGAAGATATATATAAATATATATATGTATATATATATATATTATATTTCTCTGTCTTTCTCTTTGCGCTTTGAATAATTTCTCTTTCTGTTTCTTTCTCTGTTGTTTTGTTTCTGGCTGTCTGCCTGTTCCTCTATCTTTCTCTCACATTCTCTCTTTTTATATCGTCCCTCTCTTTCTTGCTTTATTTATGTCTCTGTCTGTCAGTGTCTATCTCATTGTCTTGCTGTTTATTTGTCTTTATTTTACTGCTTATTGCTTTCTCTCTTTTACTCCGCTTGTCTGTCTCACTCTCTATTGTTCTATCTCTCTCTCCCTTTCCCTCTGCCTCTCTCTCTTATTTTTTTTCTCAATCTCTGTTTCTCTCTCTCTCTTTATATATATGAATATATATATATATATATATATATATATATATATATATATATATCTTTCTCGCTTGCTCCTTTTCTCTTAGTTGTTCTCTCTCTCTCCTTCCATCTCTCCATCTTGTTCTCTCTCTCTCTCTTGCCCCTTCTCTTTCTCGCTCGATCTTTCTGACTCTCTTTTTCTCCCCTTCTCTCTCATTTACTCTCAGCCTCTCTCTCTCTCAATCTATTTGCTTGCCTGTTTTCTGATTCTGTCTCTGCCTATTACTTTTCATTGACATTTTGTTTTCCTCTGTTCACTTGAACGTCTGTTACCTAGAAATATATTGTACAGCTGATAATAATTTCTCGATTTCATTCTCAACAAGGCCAAATGAAAGCAAAACATAACTAGAAAATATAAAAGTATTAGGGAAAAAATGTTTCGTCCTTTCTTTCATAAAAAACTTGATCTCTAGGACAGTAGCGGCGTGCGTTTCCCGATGTGGTTGTCCTTGAAATTTCCCTTGCAGCTATATAAACTCACGCTCGGACAGTGGCATGCACTATCATCCCCCACCTCCCACTACAATGGTACGATAGAATGAATGGCTCTATTGCTTGCAATGGCTTTCAATCAGTAAATCCATCATTAATGTGATTAATATAGTAAAGATAATATGTTTACCACAAATGTATTGAATAATTTCAGAGACGAAGCATCGCAGTTGTTTTGGCTGTGCTGGCAGGCGTCGCTTACAGTGACGTCAGCACTAGCTACACTGGCCCAAGCAGTAACTTTGGTGG
The DNA here is from genome assembly GCF_019202785.1 of Penaeus chinensis. Taxonomy (NCBI): domain Eukaryota; kingdom Metazoa; phylum Arthropoda; class Malacostraca; order Decapoda; family Penaeidae; genus Penaeus; species Penaeus chinensis. Next base: position 28,837,517 of record NC_061857.1, read on the forward strand.
CGGTGTAGGATCCGTAGGAGGAGGCTTCGGCACTGGCGGCCATGGATCGTTCAGTGGAGCTTCCAGCGGGGGCATCAGCGGTGGAGGTTTTGGCGGTTCTTCAGGTGGATCGTTTGGAGGTGCTGGTGGAGCCGCCGGAGGAGTGAGTGCCACCTACAACGCACCCTCTAATAGCTTTGGAGGTTCTGGTGCCTCAGGTTTTGGCCGCGGTTCCGGATCCTTTGGTGGAGCCTCAAGTGGCAGCTTCGGAGGAGGATCCGCCGGTGGAGTTTCAGGTGGAAGAATTGGGGGTGGAACACTTGGAGGAGCTGCTGTGAGTGCCACCTACAACGCACCCAGCAATAACTTTGGAAGTTCTGGAGGCTTGGCCAGCGGTGCAGGATCCTTCGGCGGTGCAGGAGTGGGAAGCGGATCTTTCGGTGGATCAGGAGTCACAGGTGGATCCTTCGGCAGCGGTGCTGGTGCCCCTGCTGGTGGAGTAAGTGCAAGCTACAGTGCCCCAGCTAATAACTTTGGAGCTTCTGGAGGCTCTGCAGGAGGACATGGCTTCGGAGGCTCCTCTTCAGGCTTTGGAGCATCTGGGGGCTCCTTTGGTGCTGGAAGTTCCTTCGGAAGTGGACTGGGAAGTGCCGGCGTGTCCAATAGCTACAGACCCCCACGTGGATAGGCGTCGTAGATTCCGTGTTTACTTTATATTGTTCATACGAATAAAAGCACTGTGCAAATAGAAGTTAATTGCCAATTACCTAGATCGTCCCCTAGCATGCAAAGGGAGCTCTTGACTACAAGCCTTTTATATATATATATATATATATATATTTTTTTTTTTTTTTTTTAAGAAATTCCCTTGACAATGTACAACCCTCTCCATCGGAGGATATTTTGCTTATTGGTTCTAATTATTGAACAGAGGGAATAATGTATATTCCAATAAGCGATGTGTGTATCTCTTTACCTCTCTCTCTCTCGTTTTCTCTCTCTCACGTTCATCGTGGTAGTATCATGGCACTAGGGATTCAAAACTAGGATTTTGCTATTTGAATGCATGTACTTAGTAGTTAATACGATACCTCTCTACGCTCCTCCGTAAAATACTACAGCAGGAACATAGCTAGATGCATAGAAATGTTAAAACATGAATATATAAGCACACATATATGCACCCACATACTCTCTCTCTCACATACACACACGAATCGAGGTCGATTTTGACATTTTTGCCACTGTTAATAAATGTAGTTTGTGCATTTTTTTTCAAGTACATATATATGTATGTATGTGTTTGTATATATATATATATATATATATATATATATATATACATATATATATGTATTTATTTATTTATTTATATGAGTATATATACATATATATGTATACATATGTATACAGACATACATATATATAGTCATATACATGTATATACATACATACGCACACATATATATGTTTATAATCATATATATATATATATATATATATATATATATATATATATATGTATGTATGTATATAATTATATCCATATACATATATATATCATACTTATACAAGAGATATAAAATGATGTATATAAGCATATATGTATATATATAAATATGCATATAAATATATACATATATATATATATATATATATATATATATATATATATATACACACACACATATATACATATATATATATCTATATATATATATATGTGTGTGTGTGTGTGTGTGTGTGTGTGTGTGTGTGTGTGTGTGTGTGTCCGCGCGCGTGCGTGCGTGCGTCTGTGTGTGTGTGTGTGTGTGTGTGTGTGTTCGCGCGCGCGTGCGTGCGCAATTAATTAAACAATAATACTCTGGCATCATCTTTCTATGTAGCAACTAATATTTTTGTTCAGATTGTAGGGTCTTTTCTCGTGATTTGAGTCCTCTTACACTTCAGATATGAGGTTACATTGATGATGGTAATTAGCGAGGCACTGCAATGTAAGTGCAAGTAATAGTTGTGCATTGTTTCCCGATCTGGCTTATTAACTGTTTTTCATTGGAAGTAACGTCGCGCAACGTTGCACATTTCCAAAATACATTTTCGTTGTTTTATCTCGATATCTTACTTGATTATTTTCGGAGTTAAACAGGAATCAGTGTAAAGAATAAGCCCCACATGTAATCAATATGTTATTTAGTTATAATCGCGTCTCCTGCGCTGCCATACTGCCGTTTTGCACTGTGAATATTAACATATAAAGACATTTTCATGAATATATGTGGTTCATTCATCTAAATATTTTGAGGAACTTTTTTCATGTGAAAATCTATAATGCTCATTCATAACCATTATTTACGTTTAATGTGAAAATACCGTAAGGTATGTGTCAATATAAAGTCAAGTGGAATTCTAACACAGTATTTACCGAGTGAAAAGTATCAAAGAGTTATCTAGCATGTTTGTGTTCTTTATATATATATAAATAATAATTGTATAATAGTATATGAATTCTTACTACTTATAATCTTAAATTACGACAGACGGCATAATAGGCCTTTATTAAGAACATAATCCCTAACGGACATTTTTCCGAGTTGATAACCTTTTTGTTAACGTTACCTGTTAGGTTGCCGTTGCCGTAAAGGCCCACAATTTATCAATAATGGTACATATATAAGTACATAGTAACTGTTAAATATCAAAAACATTATCACAGGTAAGGGACCATCCATTAAAATTGTTAGTATCTAACAATAAATAGTAAGAGTTTGGTGTAAAAATAAGGTATTGCCTATTTTGATGCGTATTTAAGATGAGTCTTTTGATTTTTTACAATATGCTTTATTATTGCGAGTCTTGAATCTGGGGAGGAACAGAGTTCCAGACAGTAGGGCCCAAGTAAGTGATCGGCAGTCGGAACGTGGAAAGTGTACTGTTCTTGTTCATATACATGATCATGGCTACCATAAATATGCAAATATCTTCTAACTTCAAAACTCGAGTTGTTTAAACATGAGACACTTGTGACCCAAGTGGCCACTGTTTATGATTATCCTGAGAATTCATCTGACTTAAAGTTTTAAGGGTATTAACTGGGTTTTATTATAGGGTACGTTGTGCACTATAATGGGTTACAGTAGGTAAGAGGAGGGTATCTATAGACAGAATACACTTTAAAACATATTGGGACATAACATCTTTAATTTGATAAATGAGACCAATGTGTCTGAATATTTTATGGGTAAGATTTATATGAAGCATAAATGACATAGATACCTCGAATAAAACATCAAGGAACTATACGAACCTTCACAGTTATTTTTGTTTAGTTGAAACTGATGGACTTATTTATTTGTAAATAGCATGTAATATGTTTTGTCAGTATTTACAGTCTGTTACACACACTGATATAAATAATCAACTGTTCTGGGTTTAGACCAAGTAGATATAATGTCACATTGTCATCATTGCTCTTAAGCAGTTTGTTTTGCCGGCTTTTCTTACTATTTCTAAAGTTGCAGAAAAATCGACGATAACAGCTTGGTTTAGACTCTGATGATTTGTGTTAGATTATAGTGGTATTGTTTGTAGTTACCGTGTGTTGTCAGTCTTAATTTGTGCATCTTAAATAAAGTTTGCATTTGCGTTTTATTCAGTCTGGTATACCACTAGTGATCCAAGGATTTAACAGCCTCTTGGTAGATATGTACTTGTTTTTTAAATGGTAGCATTTCGTATATAGTAATTTCACTGCGTTTAGAAAGACATCAAAGTTATTATTCAAAATTGGTGAGCAAATATCGCTTCAATGTACTGATGCTAACGCACTGGTAAAGAGAATATGGTTTGGATTGGTGTATATCCCAAAACGAATATGTTTAATGATAGGGTCTACTTGAACTTTATAAATAAGTGTGGGTAAATTATCAGACCTGAGTAGGAGGAGTATGTAAAGGTTGTCCATATTTGATCTGACAGAGATAGTTAGCCAAGATCAGGACTGTTTGGAGAACTTGTATGTGAAAGAAGTAGTTTAAAGCCTGCATCGCATTCAAGAATATGTTTGTGGAATAATGTGTTATATGTTCCAGTAGACTGATATTAAAGTCACCAATGAGAATTTATTTGATGTGCCTAAATGTGTCATTAGATAGTCACTGATTTATAATGACTTTAAACTCATTACAGCTACATGTTTGCTATAAAGCTTATAAATGATTGAGATTATATATGATGCATTAGATATAAGTTTCAGAGTAAAGGATTCAATATTACCACTAATGAAGCAATATTAATATAAACATTCTGCAGTATAGTCATTCTTGATGAAAACTGATTCCTCCATGTTTTATGTGTGTTCTGACAGAAGACAGCCCTCTAATGCATAAAGGTGTTTACTAGACTCCCTTAACCATATTTATGAGACTGCCAGTACATCAGGAGGATTGGGTAGGTAATTTAGGAATGTTTTTAAGATGTCATTTTGTATTGACGTTTATGTGTAAAGTATTAATGTAGTTATTTCCAATAGATTCTGCTCCAAAAGTATATTCCTCGATATTGCAGTATCTGGACAAAGATTTACCACAATTTTGTTTTAATCATATCAAGGTCAAAGCTTGCATTATCACAAACTATGTCATCAAAAGTGATCTGTAGAGATTCTCCATTAGCTCTTTTACAGTTTATATATAATTGTTAAAATGCAACGTGAAAAGCAGAACTGCTAGAACAAATAGAGAGAGAAAAAAGGGTGTAGAGAGTGACTCAACTAAACTATACAGCTATATATAGTAAGATGCAAGAAAGCTAACTTTATGTTAGAGTGTTTTTTTTTTTCTTTCTTTCTTTCTTTCTTTTTTTGCAAATTCATAGCTTTTGTGTCTTAAGATACAAATATATCCGTAAGTTTCAATAAAACAATAATAATAGAGGCTTCTATGGTAATAGAAATAAGTATAGGTTATGAATAGAAGACATAGTTGTAATAGCAGTAGTAATAGGCAGGCAACGCAGAAATAGCAACAGGAATAGCAGTAGATAGCCAAAGAGATAGCAGCAGAAGTCACAGCAGAGACAGTATAGGTATAACAGTAATAAAATTAAGATTAATAATAGTAGCAGTATTGTTGTAATAGTGATTCTGTTTGGTTAGGCAACGTGCAAGCAGAGATAGTGATAGTAGAAATATTAGAGAGTAAGTATAGTAAAGATAGTCCTGTAGAAATAGCTTAAGAAGTAGTAGTACCAGTAAACTAAGGAGTGGTAAGATTAGTGACAGTACTGCTAGTAGTAATAGCGGTGCATTGTATATCAGTAGGTATAGGGATAATAGTAGTACCATTAATAGTAGTTATAGTATAAGTAGAAATGGAGGTAGCAGAGGTAATAATAGTGGAGGTGGTAGTGGTAGAAGTAGTAATAATTCTAGCAGTAGTAATAGTAAAAGTAGTAATTAGTAGTAGTAGAATTAATAGTAGCAGTTGTAGGTAAAGTAGTACTTAGAATAGCGGAGGTAGTAGTAATAGAAGTAGCAGCATCAGCATAGAGATAGAATAATAGTAGAGGAGGAAATAGTAGACATAGTAGTTACGGTAGGAGTAGGAGTGATAGTAGCAAAAGAAGTAGTAGTACTAATAGTAGTTGTAATAGACGTAGCAGAAATAGTAGTATAAATATAAGTAGTAGTAGTAGAGAAAATTAAATTAGAAGTAGTAGTAGTAATAGTAGCAGCAGCATCAGCATCAGTAGTAAAAGTAGTAGAGGAAGAAATATTAGATGTAACAGTTGGGGTAGAAGTGGCAGTATAAGAGTAGAAAGTAGTAGTAGTAATAGTGCTAGAAGTAGTAGTTAGTATTAGCAGCAGTACTAATAAAACAGTAGTAGTAGAAGCAGTTATAGTAATAGTAATAATAGGAGTAGCAGAAGTAGTAGTGGTAGTAATAGTGAAGAAGTAGTAGTGGTAGTAATAGTAGAAATAGTAACAGCAGTAGCAGTAGTAGTAATAGTAATAGCAGAGATGATGTATTGAGTAATAGTGACATAAAAGTAGTAGTAATAGTAGTAGTTGTAGTAGTGGTGGTTTTCTAATAGAATTCTAATAGACATGGGAATGTTAGATAGCAGTAGCACAGTAATAGTAATAGACTATAAATATACAAGACTGGTAGTAGTAAAGAGTAAAGATGAGGATAGTAGTATCAGTATTAGAAGTAATAACAGCAGAGGAAATGTGATCTTGTATGTTCTAGAGCAGTGAAGCATTAGGTGTTTTTCCCAAAATAGGGAATTTATTAAGGCAATCACTTAGTGCTTCATCAGTGGTGATTATATGTTTTTGATTTGAACGTTTAAGTTTTATACATATTTTGCCATTCTTAGTGTAGCGTTGTTGAAACAATTTACTCTGTTGTTTACTGAAATTCCAAATCGATTTAAGGAGCTTCGGAGTGAGACTTTCATTAACAAGTTAGGTCTAGTGGTAATACATGCACACACACACACACACACACACACACACACACACACATACACACACATATATATATGAATATGTGTGTGTGTGTGTATGTGTATGTGTATGTATATGTGTATCTGTATGTGTGTGTGTGTGTGTGTGTGTGTGTGTGTGTGTGTGTGTGTGTAATATATATATATATATATATATATATATATATATATATATGTGTGTGTGTGTGTGTGTGTATGTATATATGTATATATATGTATAATACATATATGTAACATATATATAATACATATATATATATATATGTGTGTGTGTCGTGTGTGTGTTAGTATATATATATATATATATATATATATATATATATATGTATGTGTGTGTGTGTGTGTGTGTGTGTGTGTGTGTGTGTGTGTAATATATATATATATATATATATATATATATATATATATATATATATATATATATGTGTGTGTTTGTGTGTGTGTGTGTGTGTATGTGTGCGCGTGTATGTGTGTGTGTATAATACATATATCTAACATATATATAATACATATATATATAGTCATAATTCCGATGACAGCGTTTATGACAGGAAATTCTGCTTTATTTTCATAGGTAATTTTAATGCTCACCACCGGGAATGGCTGAATTGGTGTCCCAACTGACCGACATGGCATTTGGTCTTGAATTTCTCTGATGCAGTTGGGTGTGAGCAGTTAGTCCGTGGTAGAACTCACAGGAGTGGTATCTTGGATTTTTTATTAACTGAGAGGGGTAATTCATGTAGAATTAATGTAATGCAGGTTCTTCTGACAGTCGTAGTCTAGCTTTTAAGATCCTGCTTAACTTTCCGATACCAGATTTTAAGATAACTAAATAAGTCTAGAATTAATTGGAATGTTATCTACCATGCTTTTCATAGTATTGTTTGGGAATATGTTTATAATGTTCCTTGTCTTGTTATTGTTCTTAATTTGTTATTGTTGGACATTATAATGAGGTTTGTACCGAGTAAAATTCTTAAATCTCGTTCACAGGCTGAAACAAGGGTTAATAGACTATGTCACCAGGTTTACAGGGATAAGTATACGGCCTAAAATTTCTGGTTTGCTAACCGCACTCACCGTTATTGTCATGCGAAATATAGCAAAACTTTGGTGGAATAGATCCTAGTGGCTTGTTTCCTTTAATTTTAAAAAGAGTAAATGGTCACATACCCCCTAAATTAGATGTAATCTTACGCCTTTGTCATGGGCCATTTTCAGAGAGCTGCCCACTACAGTCTATTGGCCCTTTTCAATTACACTAATTTTATCTAAGGTTTTTGAACGTTTCCTGGTTAAACGTGTTTCTATATATCGAGACCGTTTCTTCTAGAGACTTAGTTTGATTTTTAAAATGAGCAATGAGACATTGCGTATGTTGGCGAATGAAATGAAGTCTGCTTTAGGTGGGGACCATGAGTCAAGTCAGTGACAAAGCTTCTGACACTTAATCACAAGGGTTTTGCTTTTTAAGTAGTGGTCAGTTGGTTTTGGTTTGAATTTTATCTGTTTTCAATTGGTAGAGAACAGCGTGTTCTGCGGGTGATAGTTTCCAAATCAGTTGATAATCTGAAGCTCTTAGCCGTAACCTTGACTCAAGCTTACATTTGAATTGCAGATTAGGAATATGGCCCGGGAAGTTTCATCGAAATTAGGTATTCTGCGCAAGATTTATGAGGATGACAACATTACTCGTTAATGTTTATTTTCTTTCATACCTAATTTTGAGTAATGTTTTCCTGTGTGACTATCTGCTGTAGAGTCACACATAAAATTGCTTGATCGGTTTATTTTTCCATTAATTAAATTTCTCCTATCTAACTTGGATTTGGATAATGGGCAGTCTATACCCCCCCCCCCCATATATATATATATATATATATATATATATATACATAACGATACAAACAATGTAAACAACGTAAATACATACATATATTCACACACATTATATATATATATATATATATATATATATATATATATATATATATGTATATATATATGTATATATACATATATATATATATATGTATATATACATATATATGTATATATACATATATATGTACACACACACACACACACACACACACACACACACACACACACACACACATATATATATATATATATATATATATATATATATATATATATAATATACGATTTGATACGACTACCGATTGTATGATTGAGATTGAGTATGTATTACAGATATTGTAAAATAATGGGAGTGTAAATTAGCATTAGGACCACCATAATAAATGTATTGTTTATCTTTTTTAGAAACTCATTGTTGGTAAGTTAGTGTTGCTTTGCGTTATTGCCTTCATAATATATATATATATATATATATATATATATATATATATATATTACAGTAAACTGTGATATTATGTTGCTGAGGATGCTGTGATTTGATAAGCTATGATTTCAATCTTCCGGCAGTTTGCTGGTGGGTCAGTGGTCAGTGTTGTAAGTTTGTTTATTTGAGTTTAATACATTGACAAGAATCGAACAATGGATAAAGGTTTTATATAATAATGCATTTGATGAGTCTGCTGTTCATATCATAAAATGATATTTTGTTAGGTTATTTTCTCTGTTTGAAATAATGTTTAAATATGATATTCAAACTGAATGTCAGTTCATTCCAATATTGAAGTGCAGATAATTCCTCCATTTAAACAATCTATGTATATATCTGCATTATTGCATTTAAAGATGCTCCTGTTCATGTGAATATTATAGATAATCGATTTTTATATTATTGTTTTACTCGTATTCTCAGGTCTTGTTTTGACATTTTAATTGAATCGCTTTAATGATTAATTTGAAAGTATATCCTATTTCTTAATAGTTTATGCTTACATTTTGTATTGGGGCTATTTATCATATTTATCCTGTTATCCAAATATTTAGATACAATTGATTTATAGGTTGAATCACTGTTCTCATTCAATAAAGGCGACATATGATACATTGTTAACCAACAGCGGCTGCTAACGATATATATATATATATATATATATATATATATATATATATATATATATATATATATATATATATATATATATATATATATATTATGTGTATATATATATATATGTGTGTGTGTGTATTTATATATAATTATGCATGTGTATATAGATGTATATGTATATATATGTATGTATATATGTATATATGTGTATATATATATATATATATATATGTATATATGTATATATATATATATATATTTAAATATATATGCGTATATGAATATATCAAAATATGTTTTTTGGAAAGCCTCTCACGTTAACAAATATTCTGAACACTTGCAGAGAGCTGCCAGTGTCATGGCCTTCTGCAATATCAAGATGTACAGCTCTACATAACATACATGTTAAAAGAACATGTAGAAGCTGATCCTAAATATCGTACCAGAGAATTTTAGCTGATACTAATTCAATCCAAAATACTCTGAATTATTTAGATCCTTAGCCACAGGTTCATAACCTGACTTATTAAAGGCAGCATTCAAAAATCTTTCTATGACATTAAATAGTTTGTTGTAATCACTAAATCTATTCAAATACACAATGCTTTCATTCTTTATTACAACACACACGTTATCCCTACCTTTCAAGCCTAATTTGTTGGTTGCTGATAGCATCTGTGATCTGCTTTTAATCGTATTTATCATTAGTAATATCACTGGATATTTGCACTTCCTTCATAAATGTCGAATGCAAAGAAGGATGATGCCTTTTGTATCAAAGGCATTAGCTTTAACATTACAAAAATATCCTTTTACAACAGTTTTTGCTCATATGTGTAGGTTCCAGACGTAGAAAACAAACACCAATTCTCTTCAAGCTGTCTAACTTCGTAATATCATCCAACCTGCCAAATGTTTCACATTGACTTATATCATGGGATGGGCCTAAGATTGCCCCGGTTTGAATTGAGAGACGAAAGGTTTTTTACAGGAATTATTTTGGTTTGCAATGTTAATCATGGTTTGTGCCATATTATTTAAAACAAATAAGTAATTGTTTTTGACTGTTCTATTGAGTTTGTATTAACTTACTGATAGCCTAGATATGCTGTATCCTTTTCACCAGACGTTAAGTGAACATTAGTTTTCGTATCAGGTTTTAAAAATCTTAACTCCTCTTTCATGTATTCTGTAACTTGCCGCTCTTCAGTTCGGAGCCCAGCCAACTCCTCACCATCATTTACACCTCCTGTCCTACAAGTGTACTCTCTCTTTAAATCTACAGGAAGCAACCTCTCAAATTTGGTTAAACTGGGAGAATGTGCAATTTCCTATTTCTTTCCATTTTTTCTTAAGTCCAACTAGGCTTGTTCCATTACACCAATCATACGAAGTAGTTTTGCTTTACTACCTTCTGGTACAAACCTTAAAGAACTCATTTCTCCAAGTATTGCATCTACTATATTTTCTGAGGAACCAAATCTTTCATTCAATCTGGTCAAAATTATCCAGTCTACCAATCACTTCCCTTGAAGTAACTGCCTTAGAGTGAAAGGGCCTTTAACATGACGGGATATCACGTCTTTTATAATCCTTGACAAATATAGGGAATTCACGAACATCTCCATTAAATGTAGGAGGCTCCACTTTCTTAATCAGAATGATGCAATTATTAATTTATAAATCACTTTTTATCACTATTGAATATCACCAATAGTGACTGAATATCACACGTCAATTTCAGCAAATCATCAATTTGTTCAAAATGTTCATTTTGTGCATTTTCATTTTCATTTGATTGTTCTAATAATTTATCACTAATGCTCTCTGCCCTAACAAATAAGCTACACATTTCACTGCAGATACTATCCAAAACTTCAACTTGGCATTGTTGTTAAACGAGATCATTAAACACTTTAGCTTTAGTAAGTGTGTGTGTGTGTGTGTGTGTGTGTGTGTGTGTGTGTGTGTGTGTGTGTGTGTGTGTGTAGATATAGTTATTGTTTGTATATGTGACAATCGTGAAGTGGGTGCTGTAATAGAGATTTTTACATCATTTCTCCTACTTTACGTTAGACATGATAAACGGCTTTTTTTACGCGTATGCAGATAGAAAGTGAAAACTGCATACGGACATCAATCTTCCTCTTCATGAGAAAAGTCTCAGTGTATTCAGGCAGAACTTTCGGTCCAATAACCTTCATGTCAGTACTGATTTTCTACATAAGCCTGTGTGTGTGTGTGTGTGTGTGTGTGTGTGTGTGTGTGTGTGTGTGTGTGTTTGTTCGGATGTGTGTGTGCGTATGTATACGTGTGTATGTGTGTGTGTATGTTGCGTCGGCAAAGAATGATCTAGAAAATAATTACTGGCATGGAGGATATTGTACCCCCCAGAAAAATATATACATATATACATACATACATATACATATATATATATATATATATATATATATATATATAAACATAATATATATATATAGATAGATAGATGAATAGATAGGTATAAATAGAAATACAGATATAGATGTAAACTTCCCATTTTTAATATCGACAGAGGTAATAATAATTGTTAAACTGCAGTAATGAAAAACTCATATAGATAATTTTCTCCTTTACATAATTTTCTTCCATCCCCATAACATACAGAACCAATGTGACGATTATTCTCATTAACATAACTAATGATTTATTTCATATTAACGAAACAAATTGACAAATTTACCTTACATTGGCCAGAAGTTATGTTATGAAAAAAATATCTACCATTAACATTTCAGCTATATGTGGATTACTTTTTTGTCTTGAATATAACTGGCCAATTGAAAATTTCAAAATCAAAGACAAAATACCATCCCTATTATTTTCATCACAATCTAGAAATGTATGTACAACATCGGTAATGCTAGAGGAACTACTTCATGGAATCTTTTTATTCGTGCAAATGACCATTATAACATTTCATTCAGAATAGGAAGGTTAATAAAGACGTTTCCCCAGTCTACACCCTTTGCTTTTGCCCTTTGCATTTTAGGAAGTCGGTGGATTTAGAAATGAAGTCCAAAATATAACGAGTATTTAACATCACCTGATAAGAGTTGATGAGTTGAAGATACTATGGATATCCCACAGATTTCTGACCATTCCGTTGTAATGCACACACACACACACACACATATGAACAGCAAGAAAATCTAAGGTAGAAAAAAAAAACACGTCACAAGCTAGACTTAGAAGAAGAGGAGGAGAGAGAGAGAGGTGAGAGGCAACACAGTAAACAGGTCATGTCAGGTCCAACTGATGGCGTATGTCGAGACAGACGTTTAGTGATGTGTGTGTGTGTGTGTGTGTGTGTGTGTGTG